>NW_022165447.1:0-1672 GCF_008728515.1 Papio anubis
AGTCCCACAGGTCCAAGGACTGGATTCTGCCAGCAACCTGAATGCACAAATGCTTCCCAGCACCTCCCAATCAGAGCCCAGCTGGTGGACACCTTGACCTTGACCTTGACCTTGAGGACTGGGAGCAGAGAAACCAATCAAGCCATCTCAGGCTTGTGACCTAGAGGACTGTGAAATAATAAAGATGTACTGATTTAAGCAGGTAAGTATGTGGGTGGCAATTTGTTATCACTGCAACAGAAAAGATACCTTCCTATTTAAATGAGAATTTGACTGGATAAAAAATTCTAGGCTCAAGTTCTTTTCCTTCATATTTGGGAAAGAATACTCTGTTGTTATCTTGCAACCAGGGTTGTTGTTGTGTAGCCTGAGGGCCAAGTGTTTCCTTCTTCCTTCCATTGTTTCTCTGGGGTAATATGAGGGAGGGAGCCAGAAGCCTGAGCTTATTTCCTGTCTTCACCCAGTGGATTTGTACTGTTCTAGGCCTTTGGTCAGTCTCAAGGAGGTGGAGAATGGTTTCTACTTTAACCTACCTTTTCACAGATGCATTTGTAGATTGTATAAGCTTATTGTTTTTCTCTTATTCGGCTAGTGCTAGTCTTCTCTCCTCCTATTTTATAAATATTAAACTTATTGAGATGTAATTTACAGACAATACTCCTTTGTGAACATAGGAGCTTAAAGTCTCTTATCTTTGGGAGCGTATTGAAATACATAGGTATTTGGCCATATTATAAGATGTGTTCCCAGGCTATAAACGTTAAACAGATGAATGATATTACTTCAGTCATGAATCATCTTACCAATCTGTCAATTCTGTAGAAAATCACGTTTCTAGTAGTGCTTGCTTTAGGTTTGCAGAAGAGAAAAACAGCAATGTTTTCACTGAACATTGACTTTTAGACAAAATGAAGGCTAGAACTACATTAAATTCATTTTTACTTCCTATCATTTCTATATTTTATAGATTTCATAAAATCGGCCCACAGTCTTAATTTATGATAATTGTAATAGATATCTTAGTAAAACACCCAGTCTCTTTCAGTTATTGGAAACACTTATAAATTCTAGGCTTTAACAATAAATAGCACATTGTAGAACAGCAGTGTCGTTTAAAAACTGAACTTACTTGAATTAATCAGACATGACAAGATATTTTATGACCCTAACAGAAGCTTAATGAACAATGTTGAATAGATTTCAATACTTTTTTATAATGTATCTAAACTGTGTCAATTATGTTAACACTGCCTTTGAGAAGAAATCATCAATTTTGGATTTAACATACAGGATGGCACCCTAGAAAATGTTAAAACATCAGGAGAATTGTACCTTTAAGAGTGGAAATGAGCAATGAAAATACACACTACCAGAGTCACCTCCTGGGACGCCTAGATATTTACTTGTGATTTGAGCATTTTTCTGCCTAGAAACAGCAAAACTGACAGTTTAGCTCTAACTGGCAGGCACCACATGACATAGCAACAACAGAGCAAGAAAACCAGGAGTATCTTTTGCTCAAAATAAAGTTATTTCAAATCTTGTTTTAAAAGCTTTTTTGCTAAGGTGCCTCCTCTACCCAAGAAACTAACAAAGAGCCACAGCAGCAACAATGATGCCCAGCAAGAGCAGCACTGCGCGTGTAAAATCCAGTAAAGCACTCTGTCCTGAG
>NW_022165448.1:0-1671 GCF_008728515.1 Papio anubis
CAACAGCCCTGGGACGAGGGTGTGTGGTAGGAATCCCCCAGCCATTCCGAACCCTGGGGGCAGTCCTAGGAGCTACCTGTCATGCCCTGACAGCTTCCGCATGCCAGGTGGCACACACCCCTCCCTCTGGGATCAGCACACTACAGGCATGTTCTCAGTGTCAGACCACGGGGCCACACAGAGACCCTGAGGGCTCCAGACACCCAGGCAGGTGGGGCCTGGCCGGGAAAGGCCTGCATGGGCTCAGTGGAGACGCTGACCACGTCTTGTTTTCCTTTCAGCCAAACCCGAGCAAGGGTCCTCGGCACCGAGGCCTGTGCTGACTTCAAGTGGCAGAACGACCCTCTGCAAGGGGGACAGGCAGGCCCCTCCAGGCCCACCAGCCCGGTTCCAGCGGCCCATTTGGTTAGTTTCCCCACCATGGGCACCTTGTTCTTCCACATCTTGTCCTGGTGGGGCTGTCCGGGAAGACACCTACCCTGTGGGCACTCAGGATGTGCCCAGCCCGGCCCCGGCTCAGGGAAGACCTCAGGGTTCCTGGAGATTCCTGGAGTGGAACTCGATGCCCCGGCTCCCGACGGACCTGGATGTAGGGGGCCCTTGGTTCCCCCATTATGATTTCGAACAGAGCTGCTGGGTCCGTGTCCCTTCTGAATGTGTCCTGGACAGCTCCGGGACTGTGGGACAGGGCCAGCTCGAGAAGCCCGCGGGGACCCTGACACCAGGCCCTGCCCAGTCCCATCAGGACTGAGGGAGGCCAGGAGATATCCCACTACAACAGGGCACCCCGTCTACGGACAAGAGACTTGCACCCAATTTCTACAATGGCACCGTATCCCAGGAGGACCAGCTGGCCACCTGCTGGCAGGCGGAACACCCTGCGGAGGGGGTGAGATTGGCTTTCACTGCACTGAGCCACAATGTGGACATGGACTTCCAGCCCTGCACTGCACCCAGCACTGATTCCAACCAGGACAGCTCCTTAACAGCTAGGGACGAGCAGCAGCGCGCTCCCACCTCAGGGCCTTGCCTCTGTCACCTCTACTTGGAAAATTCTCATTTCCCTCCAGGCTTCTAGAAGCATCTGGGGCAGGGCTCATGGCTGGATAACTTCCCGAGACTTCACAACCCAAGCAAACTTCACGTCCTCGTTTTATTTTTTGTTAAACTTATGAACATTTATTAAGAAAGTGTGCAGCTCGAAAGACCTTCACAGATGGAACACACCAGACCCCAGATCACAAAGCCAACCATGCCCAGCCCCTCCCAGCACCCCCAGCCGTGTGACCAGTTTTCTGAATTCTGATGAGACCGTGTGCCTGCCTTTGTATTTTCAACTCATAGATGATTAACCCCCTTCATGTTTTAAAATAAATGTTTTCTGTTGAAATTATTTTAGATATAAAAGATTGAAAAAGCACTACAGTGGCCTCCTACACCTTCCATCCAACTGCCCCTAATAATGACGTTTTGCAGTTCCATGGCACATAAGAAATTTAGCCTGGGTGTGGTGGCTCACACCTGTAATCCCAGCAATTTGAGAGGTCGAGGCAGGACGTTCAGGTTCACTTGAGTCTAGAAGTCTGGGACCAGCCTGGGAAACACAGGTGGACCCTGTCTCTAGAGAAAAGTCAAAGAAATTAGCCTGGCATGGTGGCGGGTGCCTATGGT
>NW_022165449.1:0-1671 GCF_008728515.1 Papio anubis
TAAAATGGTTCAAAGAAATGGAAAATCAAGACTTCATTTTGGCAAAGACCATTGAACAGAAACTTTAGCGTATTTATCAATAATTTCTTTCAGATTAAACAACTGACCACAACCCACTTTTCAACCAGTGATGCTGGAAATGTTTTAAAACAAAATTAGTTCATGAATTTGTGGGCTGACCAAGAAGGTAATAAAGTCTTACTAAGTAAAATGAGAAAAATTCAGAAAAAGAAAAAAATAAGAAAATAAATCACCCAGGGACCTATCACACACATATAAGCACTATTCATTCTTCAAGGTTTGTATTTCCAAGCCTTTGTATTTTTTTCCACGCCTAGGGTTGGCAAGGAGTATATATATATATATATATATATATATATATATATATTTATATAATTGTACAAATATATAAATATATTTGTACAATTCTTCAAAGTTTGTAGAATTTGCATAATGTCGTATCTTCCTTTTTTTAAACCACTGATGTTATAAGCATATTTATACCACTTCATTCATTTTAGAGACTTAATAATAAATGATCTAGTGGATAATTTATCATCCCCTGATGGAGAGAAATGAGCTTTGTTGAATTTAAAGTTATAAATGATGCTGGGTCAGCTGTCTTTATGTTTGAAGATGGCTCCATATTTGGGCTGTTTCCACGGAACTCTTTCCTAGAAATGTTTTTTCTAGGTTAATGGCTATGAATATTTCTAGGCACCTGACATATTGACACCCACCTCTCAAGTATTTTTATGATCCACAACTAGCGTTTAACACAGCGCCCTAGTCACTCCGTGACTAATAAATAGACAAATGACTGAAACGTGACCTCATGCTTTCTATTCCTCAGCTTTCATTCAGTTCCTTGCCTCTGGGAGGAGGAAGGGTTGTGCAGCCCTCCACAGCATCACCCCATCAACCCTACCCCTGTGGCTATAGCAGCTGAGGAAGCAGAATTGCAGCTCTGTGGGAAGGAATGGGGCCGGAGAGTTCATGCATAGACCTGTTCTTATGAGAAAGGACCAGCTAAGAATAGCTTTGGGTTGACACACACTCCTCTTCACACTCACAGGAGAAACCATTTCCCCATGAAGCTAGAATCAGTCATGGGTTGAGAGTTGAGAGTTAGAGAATCACTCAGAGATGCTATTCTTGGATATCCTGAGCCCCTGTGGTCACCGGGCACCCTGAATTGTGCAACACTCAGCATGACAGCATCACTATGCTTAAAAATTTCCCTCCTCACCCCCAGATTCCATTTCCCCATCCGCCAGAGCTGCCTATAAAGAGAAGGAGAGAGGGCTTCAGACTTCAGAAGGACACAGGCAGCAGAGAGGGGTCAGTTCCTTCTTGGTTCTGCTGACACTTGAGCCTACATTCCATCACCTGCTCAGAATCATGCAGGTCTCCACTGCTGCCCTTGCTGTCCTCCTCTGCACTGTGGCTCTCTGCAACCAGATCTCGGCAACATGTGAGTCCAAGTTTCATTGTGGGTATCACCACTCTTTGGCCATGGTTAGACCACATCAGTCTTTTCTTGTGGCCTTAGAGCCCCAAGAGAAAAGAGAATTTATTAAAGGGCTGCCAAACATCTAGGTCTTTGTCTTCAAGACTTTTATTTTTATCTATAGAAGGGATCTTAGCCCCCTAGTCTCCAGGTATGAGAAT
>NW_022165450.1:0-1669 GCF_008728515.1 Papio anubis
ACCGTGCCCGGCCCCAAGAGATACTGTTAAATGAAACAAGGCAAGATTCATAACAATGATGGTGTATTCCTATGAAGGCAAAATATAAAAATAGACACAAATATAAATATATACTTTCACTTACTCTGAGAAGATAATTGTGGCTAATCCTGGGGAGTGAGGCTGGGGGAATGAGATTCATCTAATGTATAAGAGACACATTTTGTTAATTTCTGTTTGTAATTTGAATTATTTTACCAGGTACATTTATTAAATTTTATTTTATTTATTTATTTATTTATTTTTGAGACAGAGTTTCACTCTTGTTGCCCAGGCTGGAGTGCAGTGGTGCGATCTTGGCTCACTGCAACTTCTGCGTCCTGTGTTCAAGTGATTCTCCTGCCTCAGCCTCCAGAGTACTGGGATTACAGGCACCTGACACCACGCCCAGCTAACTTTTTGTATTTTTAGTGGAGGCGGGGTTTCACCATGTTGGCCAGGCTGGTCTCGAACTCCCGACCTCAGGTGACCTGCCTGCCTTGGCCTCCCAAAGTGCTGGGATTACAGACATGAGCCACCGTGCTCCACCTTATTCAATTTTAAAAATAAAAATAGGCTGGGCATGGTGGCTCACACCTGTAATTCCAGCACTTTGGGAGGCTGAGGCAGGTGGATCACAAGAAGAATGGCTTGAACCTGGGAGATAGAGCAGAGCCAAGATCATGCCACTGCACTCCATACCGGGCAACAGAGCGAGACTCTGTCTTAAAATAAATAAATAAATAATAAAAATAGTTCAAATTTAAAACACACTTAGCTTCCTAAATATAATAGCAAAGATAGAAATAATAAATTCTGCCAGGTACGGTGGCTCACCCCTGTAATCCCAGCACTTTGGGAGGCCGAGGTGGGCCGATCACTTGAGGTCGGGAGTTTGAGACCAGCCTGGCCAACATGGTGAAACCCCATCTCTACTAAAAATACAAAAATTAGCTGGGGATTGTGGCACACGTCTGTAATCCCAGCTACTTAGGAATTGAGGCAAGAGAACCACTCGAACCCGGGAGGCGGAAGCTGCAGTGACAAGCCACTGCACTCCAGCCTGAGTGACAGAGTAAGACTTTGTCTCAAAAAAAAAAAAAAAGAAAGAAAGAAATCATAAGTTCCATTTCCATTTCTTTCCTTTAAATATTCATTGCATGCCTACTATGCACCAGGTTCTTGGGTGTAGCAGGGAGTAAATCACTGGGGTGGGGGAGGGGGAGGGATGGGTAACAGACATAAAAAGTAAGCCGGGTGCAGTGGCTCCTGCCTGTAATCCCAGCACTTTGGGAGGCCCAGGTGGGCAGATTGCTTGAGCCCAGGAGTTCCATTCCAGCCTGGGCAACATGGCAAAACCCCATTTCTACAAAAAGTACAAAAAAATTAGCCGGAGGTAGTGGTGAGAGCCTATAGTCCCAGCTATTCTGGAGGCTGAGGTGGGAGGATTCCTTGAACCCAGGAGGTCGAGGCTGTAGTGAGCCCTGATTGCACCACTGCACTCCAGCTTGGACGACAGAGTGAGACCTTGTCTGAAAAACAAAAATAAAAAGTAATACTTCACTGTAAGATGAAGGAAAAGTTATTTAAAAATGAGTTATTATAAAAGAAGTAGAAAGTGGTAAGTAAAAAATCAAAAACTTGGCCGGGC
>NW_022165451.1:0-1669 GCF_008728515.1 Papio anubis
AGTAGGCTGGGTGCGGTGGCTCACACCTGTAATCCCAGCATTTTGGGAGGCTGAGGCAGGTGGATCCCTTGAGGCCAGGAGTTTGAGACCAGCCTGGCCAACATGGTGAAACCTCATCTCTACTAAAAATACAAAAATAAGTTGGGCGTGGTTGCGCACACCTGTAGTCCCAGGTACTTGGGAGGCTGAGGCACGAGAATCACTTGAACCTGGGAGGCGGAGGTTGCAGTGAGCCGAGATTGTGCCACTGCACTCCAGCCTGGGTGACAGAGCGAGACTCTGTCTCGGGAAGAAAAAAAAAAAAAGCATCAGAACCCGGTCAGGAGGAGAAGGGCAAAGAGTTGCCACTGCTCTCCTTCTGGGATCTTCTCACCCAGCTCCAGAAAGGCAAGGAGCTTTGGAGGCTTGGAGCCATTGCTCAGCTCCCGGGGACCACATCACCTGCTCCCTCGAGTTTTTCATAGAAGAGACACATCCCTGGAGAGTGTTGCTAAGAAACAGGAAAATTAGCTCTTCCCCCCTTCACTATGGCTTCCCCAGACCCCGAGCAGCCCGCCAAGCAGCCCAGGCCCAGACTCAGGGCTGGAGGGCTGGGCGGTGATTAGTGGGTGGTTTGGTTGCCAGGATATCTCTGGACGGGGCCCTTGACACCCACTGCCCTGGCCCTAGGGGAAGCCTTCTTCTGCTTGGCATCCAGGTTCTTCATGTACCTCTGGACCCACGCCTGCTTGGGGTCGCCACAGAACTGCTTTTTTTTCTTGGTGGTGAAGCTGTGGAAGAAAGGGACAGGGGATTAGCTGAGGTCGACAGGGACCTTGGGCCACTCAACTTCATGGTGGGGAGGATGTGGACGCCCAGAGACAGTAAGGCCTCCTCGCAAGTTGCTGAGATGATGCCATCTTCATTTTTTGACACGGTCTCACTCTGTCGTCCAGGCTGCAATGCAGTGGCGATCACAGCTCACTGCAGCCTCAACTTCCCAGGCTCAAGCAGTCCTCCCACCTTAGTCTCCTGAGTAGCTGGGACTACAGGAACATGCCACCCCCCCCCGCTCCCTTGTTTTTTCTTTTTTTTTTTTTTTTTTGCAGAAACGGAGTCTCATTATATTGCCTAGGCTGGTCTTAAACTCCTGGCCTTAAGCAACCCTCCTAGGTCAGCCTTCCAAAGCACTGAGATTACAGACGTGAGCCACTGCACCTGGCCTTATCATTGTATTTCTACTTCATGCCTCTGTTTACAAAATGAGTTCACAGTTACTACCTATGAAGCTATTTGGAGGACAGACACATGTCGACCCATGTGACCTTGAGCAAGTCACCTTCCTGAGCCTCAGTTGTCCTCTGTAAATGGGAACAACCATCCCTACCCCATAGAATTGTTGAGAGAATTAGATAAGACATTGTCCTGTGCCCCCGAATGGTGCCTCATTGTATATTTGGTGCTCAGTAGATACTGAATCTAAATCCTTCTCCTGGTGGCTCACGCCTGTAATCCCAACACTTTGGAAGGTCGAGATGGGCAGAGCACTTGAGGTCAGAAGTTCGAGACCAGCCTGGTCAACATGGTGAAACCCTGTCTCTACTAAAAATACAAAACTTAGCCAGGCGTGGCGGTGCGCACCTGTAATCCCAGCTACTCGGGAGGCTGAGGCATGAGAATTGCTTGAACC
>NW_022165452.1:0-1669 GCF_008728515.1 Papio anubis
AAAACAGTGGCTACTATCGTGTTTGGGTAGACTTAGTTTTCTTCTATTGAACTGTAGGCCAATTAGAGTCCCCATTTCTCATTATCTTTCTTCAAACAATTTTTTGCAGCTAGAAAAGCAAACACTTCACTAAAATAGGTTTCACATGGCAAGGAAATCACAGCCAATAAAATGATTTTAAATGGAGGCCATTAACAATAATAGATCACAAATGCCACACCCACCCTCTGTGCACAAAACTGGAGATGAATAAGAAAAAAAGGATTCCAAACAACTGGAAATTTAACTAGGAAATAGTTAACTTAAACACTAAAAAACAATACAACTAAAAAAAAAAATCACATAATTTAATTGCTAAGCACATACATATTTTTACAAGTATAAAAATTACAGATATAACCACATAACTTAAAAATCCAAGTCAGTCAACTGAAACCTATGAGAAACAAAGTCAGTGAATTGATAGTTGACAAATTAAAAAGTCTGTAACTACCTACAATTCTTTTTTCTTTTCTTTTTTCTTTTTTTTTTTTTTTGAGACACAGTCTTACTCTTTTTGCCCAGGCTGGAGTGCACTGGTGCGATCTCAGCTCACTGCAACCTGTGCCTCCCAGGTTCAAGTGATTCTCCAGCTTCAGCCTCCTGAGTAGCTGGGATTACAGGCACCCACCACCACGTCTGGCTAATTTTTTTGTATTTTTATTAGAGACAGGGTTTCACCACGTTTGGCCACACTGGTCTTGAACTCCTGACCTCAGGTGAACCACCTGCCTCGGCCTCCCAAAGTGCTGGGATTACAGGTGTTAGCCACTGCACCCGGCCCGCTACCTACAATTCTTAAAAGCACAAAACAAACAACTCAAGTAGCTAGATGTTAACTACGGAAGAAATGTGCTGGCCTTCCCTTCACTCAGATGTGTGAGAGCTTGGAGTGCACCAGGGAGTGTGCTGGGTGGAACACGGGAGGCACACACATGTGCCTGCACGGGTGATGTCCCCACAGGGCAGACCCACACGCAGCATATGTGTGCCACTGCAGAGCAGTGTATGTATCCCACTGCAGAGTGGCGTATGTGTGCCACTGCAGAGCAGCCTGCATATCCCACTGCAGAGCAGTATATGTGTCACTGCAGAGCAGCGTATATATCCCACTACAGAGCGGCGTGTGTGTGCCACTGCAGAGCACCTGGCTTCTGTTCCAAGACGTGAACCCATCTGTGGGCTTCTGATGAGAGGATGACATGTTGGGGAAGGATCAGTCTGGCTGCTGTGTTATGACAAGGGGAAGGGCTCGCAGAAGTCGGTGGGCAGACCAGTCAGTGCCAGCGACATTCCAGGGAGGGACCAAGGTGGTATCGCCAGGTGGTGGCACAGGAGGGACAGGAAGAAGCAGATGTGGAACATATTTCTTTTTTTTTCTTTTTCTTTTTTTGAGACGGAATCTTGCTCTGTCATTCAGGCTGGAAAGCAGTGGCAAAATCTCGGTTCACCATAACATCTGCCTTCCGTGTTCAAGCTATTCTCAGGACTAAAGGCACCCACCACCATGCCCAGCTAGTTTTTGTATTTTTATTAGAGACAGGGTTTCACCATGTTGGCCAGGCTGGTCTCGAACTTCTGACCTCAGGTGATCCACCTGCCTTGACCTCCCAAAGTGCTGGGATTACAG
>NW_022165453.1:0-1668 GCF_008728515.1 Papio anubis
TATCAACCCAAAATGTCATTAGGGCTGAAGTTGGGAAACCCTGATTTGGATGAAGTTCTATGACAGGTGGAACTCATCAGTGGTAATAGACTTCAGAACAGTGACTGCCTTTGGGGAGAATGAACCGGGAAGAGGCACGTGAGGGGTGTGGGTTACAGCCTGAGAGATACATATTTGTCAAAATTGATCAAGCTATAAACTTAAGATGTGTATATTTCACTGTATGCAAATTATATCACAATAAAAATAGAGATAAAGATAGATACATGTACACACACATGCACCTCTGAGTAACATGCTGAAATGGGCTTTCTGGGGTGGTTGAAGAATCTGTATGTTCAGCAAATTTGCTGAGAGATTCCTGCCCACAACCGGCCCAGAACTTGGCTGTGGACCTGCATTTAGGATCCACTGGTCTCTAGACCAGTATTTCTCAAATTTTCTTTCCAAATAGCCTCAGAGGCAGAATAAGGTGACACATACTCTAGGGAAGGGGAAGCAGTTGGGAGCAATTGGGGATCTTTCTCCAAATCTCCAATTCTATCTTACAGATTCACATGAGTCTTTGTATTTGATTCCATATGATTGTTTTAGTATTAAAATGTTTTAAATTACTACCAGCAAGGAAAATTTTCCTTTATTTCATGACTTCTAGGTCTGGTACCACACTCCTTCCACTCCCACTCAAATACACACACACACACACACACACACACACACACACACTCCCTAATGTCTGGACAAGCAGCATTAAGTCCGTTACATCAAGCTAGAAGAAACTGAGAGAAATCCTCATTTTGCTCATTTTGCCTCCAGGGAAGGACCAACTCCTGCAGGCTAAGTGGGAACAGCCTCACTATCCTTTGAAGATAGCTTAGAAGCTTATCAAAATTTCCCTTCCAACTGCAGAGAAAATTTCCCTGGAGAAAATGTGGGGCGCAGCTCTTAAGCAATCCAAAGGTTTGATCTCCTCTGCCCATTCCTTCTGTAGAGGAAGGCACACCCAACCGATTGTGTCCTCGCAGATACCGACAACTAACTGAACCTTCGTGGCTAGCCAGTCACTTATTAACAGACTTGTATTCATCAAGGAAGGTCAACTGCTAAACCTCAAGGCTGAACACAATAAAAGTTGATTTCTCACAGTCTGAAAAGGGCTGGTTATTTTCAAACTCAGGGTCCCAGCCTCTTCCACCTTGTGTCCAGCCTCTTCCACCTTGTGTCCCTGTTTACCTGTGCCCTGCACAGTTCAAATATAAACTCCCCAAATCCTCATAATAACCTTAGAGGAAGTACAAATATTGTCAACCCCATTTTACAGAGGAGGACACTGAGTCTGTAGAGCGCAGTTCTGTGCCAAAAGTCATGGCCCGCTAGGGGGCGGTAGAGGCCGCATTCAGACCCAGGCTGACTCGCCCCAGAATCCCCTGCGGAACCACCAGGCCTGGCTGCCTTCCCGCCACTTCAGCCACCACTTCCCATTTTTAGTGAGCCTTGACCACTCCTCCACGTTTCTGTGCCCCTAAGGCGGATGCCCAGGACGCCGCCTGGTCCCACCACCCACTACGCTGCCCCTGCATGCCCTTCAGTCAGGGAAACGGGACTGTCAGTGCCAGTTCCCATACTTTGACGTGCATCAGCTTCATTTGGGGAATGAAGATTCCCAGG
>NW_022165454.1:0-1668 GCF_008728515.1 Papio anubis
AAAAAAAAAAAAGTGAGGCTATAAATTTAATCAGACTGCTTTCAAAATGATTATAGTAAACTTTAATGCTTACATTTTAAAAAGTAAGAAAAGTGTTGTTGGTCAATACTGAATATATGTAATCGTATTTACTGGCAGTTTCATCAAATACAAAGAAAAAAGAAACATGCAGTACTGATTGTGCCACAGGTCAGAGAAAGGACTCAATATTCGTGGGTATTTTTACTTTACAGGTGTTACATGCATATCACTGATTCTTCTAAGTGGCTGGTAGATCCTAAATAAAATTAATAGCATAAATAGTAGAATTTTATACTAATGTGAAAGTCAACAAATAAACTGCCCTCGAATTGATTAAAAGTTTTTTAAATGAAAGCTTTAAAGGGAGTGTATGCATGGGCAAAATCCAAAGAACACATAATATGGATGAATAAAAGCAGGGGAAAAATTAAGCATAGCTGACACTGACATGCTAAACAATTTTTTAAAAGATAAAGGGTAATTTAAAATATTTATGAAGCCCTTCGGCTCCGAGCTGACCCTGATCAGGGCCAAGTCGTCTCGGCTGCGCTGCCGAGACCTCCACCCAGGACAGCGCCCCCTCCCCAGGCCTCTCTCCTCTTGCCTACGAGTCCCCTCTCCTCATAGGCCTCTTGGATCTAATATCGTGGGGTGAGGGGAGCAGGCCCGGGGAGTGTGGTTACCGCTGAGGAGCTGCAGTCGCTGTCAAGATGATAGAGGTACTGACAACAACTGACTCTCAGAAACTGCTACACCAGCTGAATGCCCTGTTGGAACAGGAGTCTAGATGTCAGCCAAAGGTCTGTGGCTTGAGACTAATTGAGTCTGCACATGATAATGGCCTCAGAATGACTGCAAGACTAAGGGACTTTGAAGTAAAAGATCTTCTTAGTCTAACTCAGTTCTTTGGCTTCGACACAGAGACATTTTCTCTAGCTGTGAATTTACTGGACAGATTCCTGTCTAAAATGAAGGTACAGCCCAAGCACCTTGGGTGTGTTGGACTGAGCTGCTTCTATCTGGCTGTAAAATCAATAGAAGAGGAAAGGAATGTCCCATTGGCAACTGACTTGATCCGAATAAGTCAATATAGGTTTACGGTTTCAGACTTGATGAGAATGGAAAAGATTGTATTGGAGAAGGTGTGTTGGAAAGTCAAAGCTACTACTGCCTTTCAATTTCTGCAACTGTATTATTCACTCCTTCAAGAGAACTTGCCACTTGAAAGGAGAAATAGCATTAATTTTGAAAGACGAGAAGCTCAACTTAAGGCATGTCATTGCAGGATCATATTTTCTAAAGCAAAGCCTTCTGTGTTAGCATTGTCTATCATTGCATTAGAGATCCAAGCACAGAAGTGTATAGAGTTAACAGAAGGAGTAGAATGTCTTCAGAAACATTCCAAGATAAATGGCAGAGATTTGACCTTCTGGCAAGAGCTTGTATCCAAGTGTTTAACTGAATATTCATCAAACAAGTGTTCCAAACCAAATGTTCAGAAGTTGAAATGGATTGTTTCTGGGCGTACTGCACGGCAATTGAAGCATAGTTACTACAGAATAACTCACCTTCCAACAATTCCTGAAATGGTCCCTTAACTGGATTATTACAGCACCAAAAAACTTCGCTGAAGCCTTTCTCCACAAC
>NW_022165455.1:0-1668 GCF_008728515.1 Papio anubis
AACAAACCTGCATGTTATGCACATGTACCCTAGAACTCAAAGTATAATAAAAAAAAAAAATATATATATATATATATATATAAAATAATAATTACACAGAAAATGAGTTGCATCCCTCTGGGCTTGTAAAATAAAGGGAGGCAAAAGGAAAAAAAAAAATAACCAAGCACATTCTCTTTCTTTTAACTACATGGGTAATATAGGGTATTGAAGAAGAATATCATTATATCTTGGCCTAAAGTATTTTTTAGAATTATACATTATCTCCCCTGATTAAAAAGTGAATATAATATGTGAGAAACAGCTTCAAAATATTGCAGTAAGAACCTTCTCACTCCACTTAAATAGAGGTTATTTTCTCTGTAAACTCCTCAAACAAGGTTTACTTTGTAGAGACACTTGATCACTTCCTTTTCATCAACTTAACTAACGTTACACCCCAGAATCTGCTATTGCAAACCAAAGTGCAATGATGATGCAAAGAACATATGACAAAAGAAGTTATAAAATTTGGCTCTGCAGAATATTTACAACAAAAAGCAGATAGAATTGACTTAACTGTTTGCAACATCTTAGGCAAAACCCACATTTATCTTTTAGACTATAATTGGTTATTTAGTTCAGTAACATGGCAGTAAGCACATATTTTATGAATTTGCCAAAGGGGTGAGAAATGAAATTTCCCCCCTTTTAGTTCCTGTTAAGCAATGGACACATTGCTGACTCTGTAGCCATTTTATCCTCTCTGTACAGAAAAGGGGGGAAAAGGTTAATAATGTGAGGGCTTTGGCATTTGAAAGAATTAAGAATTAAGTTCTGGTTTTACCTACTATTACGTGGGTAATTTGGGGCAAGTCAATGGTTTCTTTCCTCCCTTCTGTCTCTTCCCTCTACTCCTTTGCTCTAACTTTCTCTTCCCCTGTTCCTACCTCTTTCCTTCTTTTTCCCTTCCTTCCTTCTTGCTTCCCATTTTAGTCTCTCTCCTCCTTTTATAAAAAATAAATTCAAGTTGAGGACTGAGAGCTTTGTCTCACACTGGTAATTCCAACATTTTGGAAGGCAAAGGCAGGTGGATTGCTTGAGTCCAGGAGTTCGAGACGAGCCTGGGCAACATGGCAAATGCTTGCCTCTACAGAAAATACAGAAATTAGCCAGGCGTGGTGGCACACACTTGTAATTCTAGGGAGGCTGAGGCAGGAAGTTTGCTTGAGCCCAGGAGGTGGAGGCTGCTCTGAGTCATGAGGGCTCCACTGCACTCTAACCTGGGTGATGTGATGAGACCCTGTCTCAAAGGAAAAAAGAAAATAGAAGGAAGGAAGGAAGGAAGGAAGGAAGGAAGGAAGGAAGGAAGGAAGGAAGGAAGGAAGGAAGGAAGGAAAGAAGAAAGGAAGGAAGGAATTCAAATTGAAAAACACTAAAATTACAAAGGGAAAGCATACAATTCTGAATACTTGAATCCTGCCCCTAAGAAGCTTGCACTTTGTGCTTTTTCTTCTTTATTTAGTTGGATTTTCCTTGTAAATGTTGTTTTTAAGAATAAACATTTATTTTTAGAATACTTTTTGATTTACTGAAAAATTGAGAATAGTACTAATTTTCCATAAATCACTTGCTCAGCCCCCATAGTTAACATCTTATGTTAGTGTGTTACAGTTATTAAAATTAATG
>NW_022165456.1:0-55721 GCF_008728515.1 Papio anubis
ATCTGGCCACACCCTCCGCGATGAGATCATTTTCGCCTTGGCCCAACCCCTTCCCCTCCAAGTGTATATAAGGCACTGCATTACCGCCATTAAAAGAGACTTGATCAGAGCACTGTCTTGTCTTCATTTCTCGTATCTCTTGTTCCCCAAATTCCCACCCCCTCTTCCAGGGCCTGCAGTGACGATCCCGCGGGCCGGGATACATCACAAAGCAGCTTCTCAGAAAGCTTCTTTCTACTTTTTATCTGAGGGTATTTCCTCTGTCACAGTTAGCTTCATTGTGCTAAGAAATACCCATTGCAGATTTCAAGAAAACAGAGGTAGCAAAGTGATCAATAAAAAGAAAAGTGTAACTCTGTGAGTTGCATTCACACATTACAAAGCACTCTCTCAGAACACTTCCTTCCAGTTGTTATCAGATGATATTTCCTTTTTCAACATAGCCCTCAATGCGTATCTAAATATCACTTTGCAGTTTCCACGAGAACAGTGTTAGCAAAATACTTCATGAACAGAAAGGTGAAATTCTGTGAGATGAATTCACAGATCACAAAGAAATTTTTCAGTAAGCTTATTTCTCTTTTTTATCTGAGTATATTTTCTTTTCCACCATAGCACTCTATGCGCTCCCAAATATCACTTTGCAGATTCCACGAGAACAGTGTTAACAAAGAGATTCATGAACAGAAAGGTGGAACTCTGTGAGATGAATTCACAGAACAGAAAGAAATTTCTCAGAAAGCTTCTTTCTCGTATTTATCTGATTATATCTCCTTTCCCACCATAGCCCTCAGTGTGCTCCCAAATATCTCTTTGCAGATTCCACGAGAACAGTATTACGAAGCAGCTTCGTGAACAGAAAGGCGGAACTCTGTAAGAAGAATTCACAGAACAAAAAGAAATTTCTCAGAAAACTTCCTTCTCATTTTTATCTGAGGATATATCATTTGTCAAAGTAAGCTTCATTTCACTAACAGATATGCCATTGCAGACTTCAAGAAAACACAGGCAGCAAAGTGATCAATGAAAAGTGTAACTATGTGCGTTTTGAAGCCTATGGTGAAAGAGGAAATATCCACAGACAAAAACTGCAGAGAAGTGTTCTGAGAAACTACATTGTGATGTGTGAATGCAACTCACAGAGATACACTTTATTCTTCATTGATCAGATTGCTAACAGAGTTTTCTCGAAATCTGTAATCGGATACTTCATAGTGCAATGAAGCCCATGGTGACAAAGGAAATATCCTAAGATAAAAACAAGAAAGAAGCTCTGAGAACCGTTTCTAGGATATGTGAATCTAACCGGAATTACACCTGTATTTCATAGAATCGTTTGCAAGTGATTTTTTTTGGAATCTGAGAACTCATATTTCAGATCGCTTTGAAGAGAATACGGCCATAGGAAATATCCTCAGATAAAAACGAGAAAGAAGCTTTCTAAGAAACTTATTTGTGATGTGTGAATTCATCTCACACCGTTACACCTTTCTCTTCATGAAGCCTTTTGATAAAACTGTTCGTGTGGAATCTTTATAGGGATATGTGGGAGCACATTGAAGCCTATGGTAAAAAAGGAAATTTCCACAGATAAAAACTGGCAAGAAACGTTCTGAGAAACTGCATTGTGATGTGTGAATGCAACTCACAGAGATATACTTTCCTCTTCATTGTTCAGTGTTCTAACACAATTTTCTTGAAATGTGCCATCAGACACTTCGTAGCACAATGAAACTTGGAGTGACAAAGGAAATACCCTCAGATAAAAAGTAGAAAGAAGCTTTGCATTTCTCTGATGGCCAGTGATGGTGAGCATTTTTTCATGTGTCTGTTGGCTGTATGAATGTCTTCTTTTGAGAAATGTCTGTTCATATCCTTTGCCCACTTTTTGATGGGTTTTTTTTTTTCTTGTAAATTTGTTTGAGTTCTTTGTAGGTCCTGGATATTAGCCCTTTGTCAGATGAGTAGATTGCAAAAATGTTCTCCCATTCTGTAGGTTACTGTCACTCTGATGGTAGTTTCTTTGCTGTGCAGAAGCTCTTTAGTTTATCAGATCCCATTTGTCAATTTTGGCTTTTGCTGCCATTGCTTTTTGTGTTTTAGGACATGAAGTTCTTTGCCCATGCCTATGTCCTGAATGGTACTACCTAGGTTTTCCTTCTAGGATTTTATGGTATTAGGTATAACATTTAAGTCTCTAATCCATCTTGAATTAATTTTCTTATAAAATATAAGGAAGGATCCAGTTTCAGCTTTCACTTATGGCTAGCCACTTTCCCAGCTCCATTTACAACAGGGAATCCTTTCCCCATTTCTTGCTTTGTCAGGTTTGTCAAAGATCAGATGGCTGTAGATGTGTGGCATTATTTCTTGAGGACTCTGTTCTGTTCCATTGGTCTGTATCTCTGTTTTGCAACAGTCCCATGCTGTTTTGTTAATGTAGACTTGTAGTATAGCTTGAAGTGAGGTAATGATGCCTCCAGCTTTGTTCTTTTGACTTGTGATTGTCTTGAGATGTGGGTCTTTTTGGTTCCATATGAACTTTAAAGCAGTTTTTCCACCTGTGAAGAAACTCATTGGTAGTTTCTGGATGGGGATGGCATTGAATCTATAAATTACCTTTGGCAGTATGGCCATTTTCACGATATTGATTTCTCCTATCCATGAGTATTGGTATGTTCTTCCGTTTGTTTGTGTCCTCTTTTATTTCACTGAGCAGTGGTTTTGTAGTTCTCCTAGAAGAGGTCCTACATCCCTTTGTAAGCTGGATTCCTAGGCATTTTATTCTCTTTAGCAATTGTGAATGGAAGTTCATTCATGATTTGGCTCTCTGTTTGTCTGTTGTTACTAGTATATAAAGAATGCTTGTGATTTTGCACACACTTTGTATCCTGAGACTTTTGCTGAAGTTTCTATCAGCTTAAGGAGATTTTGGGCTGAGACACAATGGGTTTTCTAAATATACAATCATCATGTCATCTGCAAACAGGGACAATTTGACTTCTTTCTTTTCCTAACTGAATATCCTGATTTCTTTCTTTGCCTGATTGCCCTAGCCAGAATCTCCAACACTATGTTGAACACAGGAGTGGTGAGAGGGCATCCCCTGTCTTGTGACAGTTTTCAAAGGGAATTTTTCCAGTTTTTGCCCATTCAGCATGATATTGGCTGTGGGTTTGGCTCTAAATAGCTCATTATTTTGAGATACGCTCCATCAATACCGTATTTTACAGTGTTTTAGCATGAAGGGCTGTTGAAATTTGTCAAAGGCCTTTTCTGCATCTGGGGCTCGAGATAAATCATATGGTTCTCTTGTCTTTGGTTCTGTTTATATGCTGGATTATGTTTATTGTTTTGTGAATGTTGAACCAGCCTTGCATCCCAGGGATGAAGCCCACTTGATCATAGTGGATAAGCTTTTCAATGTGCTGCTGAATCCGGTTTGCCAGTTTTTTATAGACGATTTTTGCATCGATGTTCATCAGGGATATTGGTCTAACATTCTCTTTTTTTGTTGTGTCTCTGCCAGGCTTTGGTATCACGATGATGTTGGCCTCATAAAATGAGTTAGGGAGGATTCCCTCTTTTTCTATTGATTGGAATAGTTTCAGAAGGCATGGTACCAGCTCCTCCTTGTACCTCTGGTAGAATTCAGCTGTGAATCCATCTGGTCCTGGACTTTTGTTTGTTGGTAGGCTATTAATTATTGCCTCAATTTCAGAGCCCTTTATTGGTCTATTCAGGGATTCAACTTCTTCCTGGTTTATTCTTGGAAGAGTGTAAGTGTCCAGGAAATTATCCATTTCTTCTAGATTTTTCAGTTTGTTTGCGTAGAGGTGTTTATAGTATTCTCTGATGGTAGTTTGTATTTCTGTGGGGTCGGTGGTGATATCCCATATATCATTTTTGATTCCGTCTATTTGATTCTTCTCACTTTTCTTCTATATTAGTCTTGTAGCAGTCTGTCAATTTTGTCGATCTTTTCAAAAAACCAACTCCTGGATACATTGATTTTTTGGAGAGTTTTTTGTGTCTCTATCTCCTTCAGTTCCGCTCTGATCTTAGTTATTTCATGCCTTCTCCTAGCTTTCGAATGTGTTTGCTCTTGCTTCTCTAGTTCTTTTAATTGTGACACAGAGCGCCCAACTGATTTTTCTTGTGTTTTTCTTTTAGGGTATTAATACAGGTAACTTCTACACACTGCTTTAAATGTGTCCTCAGAGATTCTGGTGGCGTTGTATCTTTGTTCTCATTGGTTTCAAAGAACATCTTTATTTCTTGCCTTCTATTTTGTTATGTAAACGTAGTAGCCAGTCTAGAGCTGGTTGTTCAGTTTCCATGTAGTTGAGCGGTTTTTGATTGAGTGCTTTAGTCCTGAGTTCTAGCTTGACGCAACCGCGTCCCATTATCGTTCTGCCACAAATTCCGCCGTCGCCAATTCCATACCATTTCCAATCATGCGGTCACCTTGGAACAAGTGCGATGTGGCGCCGAGAAGGTCGCATATCCGCCGATCTAAAGTGAGAGTCCCACAGATTCAGGTCCGCTCACACGAAGTCCAACCCCTATCAATCCCGTCAACCTTGTTCTATTGATCTGTTCATGAAGTTCTCCTATTATTAGGGCGGAGTCTAAGTTCTTTAGGCATCTGGCGACTTGCTTTATGAATCTTGGTGCTCCTGTGTTGGGCTGACATATTCTGCTATATAGTTTTTCCTTGTTGAATTTTGATCTTTAATGCTACTATGTAATGGTTTCTTTTGTCTTTTTTGATTTTGATAGTTTGAAGTCTGTATTATCAGAGACTCATATTGCAACCTCTGTTTTTTTGTTTTCCATTTGCTTTACAGATCTTCTCCATCCTTTTATTTTGTATTTTATGTATGTCTCTCTGCATGTGAGATGGGTCTTCTTGAATACAGCAAACTGATGGGGTCCTGACCCCTATCCAGCCTGCCAGTCCGCAGTCTTTAACTGCATACTTCAGTCCATACTACTTCCATGTCATTTCAATATTGCTATGTGAACTTGGATCCCGCCATGACATTAACCGGTTACTCTTGCTCGCTAGCCGACGCTCTCCCCAGCCCCGACGGTTTCTACATCTTTGCACAAGCCTTTAGGCTGTTCTGTACTGTTGTTCTTTCCTCTTTGTTTAGGTGTTTTTCATGTCTTTGTAAGGTAGGCCTGGTGTTGGATAAAATTCCTAAGCATTTGCTTTTCTATCTGTAAAAGGATTTTATTTCTCCTTCACTTAGAAACTTTAGTTTGGGTGCATATGAAATTCTGCTTGAAAATTTTTCTTTTAAGAATGTTGAATATTAGGTCTCCCACTTTTCAGTTTTTAAGCAGATTCCAAGTTGTTATTCTGATGGGCTTCCCTTGTGGGTAACCCAATTCCTCCTCTTGTGTTGATTTTCCTCATTTCAAACCAGTGAATCCCGGCACAAGCCTGGAAGGAGTTTTCTCGAGGGTATTCTTGTAGTGCTCTCTCGGCTTCTCCTGGATTTGAATGTTGGCCTGCCCTACAAGGCTGGGAAGCCCTCCTGGATGACATCTCGAAGAGTGTTTGCCAATCTCTGAGTTCTCCTATTTCACTCTCACTTCAGTAATCAATTGTGATTAGATGGTTTTATAACCCACACTCCCCTGTCCACTCCCCTCTTCCTCACTTTCCCTCAGCCTCCCATCCTACCTCTACCCACCCCAACCCCACCGATACCTCTTTCTCCAGCCGGGATCTGTAGAGTCGGTTACTGAAGCTTTGTGCATGGTATTTCTCACGCGCTTCGGCTCATCCTCTGCCTCGGCCATGACCCTCTCCGCACACCACTCCAGCCCCCGGCCCTTCCACCTCTTTTTCAAGATTTTAGTTTTCATGCTGGGTACATATTTCCTCCTTAGCTCTTGAGAAGTTTGATGGACTGAAGCCTTCTTCTCTCTCATCTCATCAAAGTCATCTCCTCTGTCCAGCCTTTTGATCGAGTGCATAGCGAGTTGCGCTTCCTTTGCTGGGATGCGCTTTATTTTGAATTTCCAGCTTTTCTGCCCCGCTTTTTCCCCATCTTGTGGTTTTATCTGCCCCCGGTCCTCGACGACGGCGACCAGATTGATGGGTTGTGGTGTTCTATGTTTGATGTTTTCTAACAGTCAGGGACCCAGCTGTGGTAAGGTCTGTTATTGCTTTGGATCCCAACTAACCCCGCCCGTCCGCCGCCATGTCGCAAAACACCAAGGAACAAGCGCCGCACCTGCCCGATTCCTTGCTTCAAAGCCTCCGGTAAAGTGCAATTTCCACCCCGTGAGGTAAAATGTGAACGACGACGTCCCCGTCAGCCTATTTAGGTTGACCTACTTTGAGGCAGGTAGTTCGTCCTTTTCTCCTCATTCAACTTCTCGGTTAGATCTTACTGCTCCTTTCAGTTGTGTTTTCAGACAGAGTCGTTTGCATCTGCAGAGGTTTCGCTGCCTTTGTTATTGCTTACCGTGCCCCGTCCTCAGGGTGGAGTTTCCAGACAGGTAGGAGCTTTGAGCAGTTGTGGGAGTTTCCATCTTAGTTCGATTTCTAGCAGCTTTGTTTCACCTACTCTTAAGCCCTCGCAGCAATGGTGGGCGCTCTTCCCAGCCTCGCTGCTGCCTTTCGCTGGTAGATCACAGACTGTTGTGTTAGTAAAATGAGTGGAAAATTTACGGCATGGACTCTCTGCCAGGGTGCGTGGATATAATCTCTCGGTGCGCCCGTTTGCTTCAAAGCCGCAGCATTGGGGTGATACCGATTTTCTCTGTGTTGTGTCTTCAGTTCCCTTGGTTGTGGAAAGGATTCTCCCTGCACTTCCCAGGTGAGGCGATGCTCGCCCTGCTCAGCCTCGCTGGTTGACGAAATTCGGCGATTTGTAACTGATTGTCCAGTAATTTCCCATTGAGATGAACTTAGGTTCTAGTTGAAATGCAGAAATCACCGGTCTTCTGTGTCACTCAAGGCTATGTTGGGGATCGGAGGTGTTCTTATTTTATTTGATTTCTTGTATACTAAGTTTCTATGCACTAAGAATATCTCTTGTAGATTTAGAGAAACCGTGCTAGCAAACCGATCAACGAAAAGCAGCGTAACTCGGTGAAAGTTAGACTATCGGCCATGAAGCAGTTTCTGAGAAAGCTTCCTTCCAGTTTTTATCTATGGATACTCTTCACCACAGCCCCTCAACCCCTAATACCTCGCGATCCACGAGAACCTCAATAAAGCAAACTACTCATGAACCTAAAGGTGAACTCTGTGAGATAATTTCATAGATTACAGTTGCGCCAGTAATCTCGCCTTCGGCCAGCATACTTCATCTCCACAGTCAATGGCCTCAAATACTGGCAGATCTCCATTATAACAATAAAGCTTTAGCAAAGGCTTTCATGAATTAGGGTATCTTCTGTAGAATTCTCAGAAACACAAAGCAGCCTCTGGCAAACTTCTTTTCTCGTTTTATCTGGCGACATTACTTATCGTATTGTCATCTAAGCTTATTCAGTTAATGCTCGCAAACTGTAATAATAGGTTAGTTAGCAACAGCCTACGAAATGCTGTAATTCAACAAGTTGAACAATATTATCACGAAAGTACCGCAGTTATTCTTCTGGTTTTATATCCGAGTATTGTTTCTTACTAAGTCACAAGTTTACTGCGCTAAGTAATATTCCATTGCAGATTTCTCAAGAAAACAGAAAGTTAAAGCAACCGATCAACGAAAAGCGGTTTCAGAAGCCGCATTTCACACGCCCACGTTGCCTATCAGCAATACTTTTTCCGTGCCTTTATCTTCGAGATGATGCGCATTAGAGCCTTTAATAAGCTTGGAATATCACTTCGCGATCCACGCATAAACTCTCGTTAAGAAACAGCCATTAACTAAAGCGGAACCCGCATATCACGCCAGTTTTCAGTAGATTCTTTTCTCATTTTTATCTGATTGTATTTCCTTCACCGTAGTTCTCAATGCCTCCAAGTATCTCATAGACTCCATGAGAATCGTAGTAATAGCAAACAAGCAGGAATAGACTTAGAGGATTATATAGAATAATTTTTCAGGGGTTTCTTTTGTTATTCGAGAGCGTATCACTTTCCTCGCATACCCCAAAAGCCATCCCAAAATGTCAGTCTCTCGATCCACAAAACAGACCAGTTGCAAACGTCTACGAAAATGTTAAAGAAACCTCAGTGAGCCGAATTTGAACATAAATCAGTTTTCAGAAAGGTTTCTTTTTATTCAGGATAAAGTCACCATGCCATTTACCGTAGCCTAAGAAATATGCGAAATTGCAGATCTCAAGAAAACAGATTTAGCAACTGATTATTGAAATATAGGTAATCTCTTTCTGATTTGTATTCATTAGAAACAATGGCACAAAGTTTCTCGTAGAACCATCTTTCTGGAGGATATTTATCTGACACATTCAGATTCTCCTTTCCTTCTCTCAGCAGTTTGGCAACACTCTTTTCGTGGAATCTGTAAAGTGATATTTGGAGCGTATTGAGGTTTGCGGTGAAAAGGGCGCCATCCTCAGATAATAACCGGTGCCAGGCCATCTCCGGGCAAACTCGTTTCCGGATGCGAATCCACCTATATCCACCTTCCCTCTTGCGTACAGCCAAACACCGCTCGTTGAATTTGTAAAGTGATATATGGAGCGTATTGAGGTTTTATGAAAAAAGGAAATATCCAGACAGATAAAACTGGAAAGAAGCGTTCTGAGAAACTACAAACTCACAGAGTTCACTTTCCACTTCATTGATCAATTTGCTAACAGAGTTTATTGAAATTCGTAATCGGATACTTCTTATGCTAATGGCACAAAGCCTATGCCGGACAAAAGGAAAGATCCTAAGATAAAAACAAGAAAGAAGCTCTCTGGAGAAACTGTTTTGTGATGTGTGACCAGCTCACTGGAATTACACGTATATATTGTAGAGCTGTTATTAGGGAATGATTTTAGAATCTGAGAACTGATACTGGATTGCTTTGAAAAAGTATACGCCATAGGAAATATTCTTTACATAGGGGCTGAAGAGTGAAATCTTTAGGAGGGGGATTTACCTTTACGCTAGTATTTTCATGAAGTTTTACTAATACTGTTTGAATTTGGGGTGATATAAGATACCTAATTCCTGCCGTCATCCGCCATCCTACCGCACAGATGCGGAATGCAACTCACAGAGATGCACTTTCCCTCATTGATCAGATTGCTAACACAGTTTCTTGAAATCTGCAATCGATATTTTAGTGTATTGAAGTTAGGTGATAGTTGAAATATCCAGAGGAAAAGCAAAAGGAAAGCTTGGAGAAACCGCTTTGTGATGTGTGAACCCTCAACATACCGAGTTACACCCGGTATTCATGGAGCCAAGTTTTGCCAGTCTTGTATTTGTGGTGTCTGAGAACTGATAATTCAGATCACTTTGAAGAGTATAAGGACAAAGGAAATATCCTCAGATAAAAATGTGAATGAAGCATTCGAGAAACTTCTTTGTGATATATGGAATTATCTTCATTAGGAGTCTCCAACTTAGTTTTCATGAAGAAAGTTTCAACACTGTTCTTAGGAATTCCATAGTGATATTTGAGTAATATTAGGCGAGGATATGCCATCCCCGCGACTGCAACTGTTGCTTCTCTGAAGACTTAGGTGCTGGATGTGTGAATACATCACACAGAAATTTCTTTCCTAATTTCTTTCTCCCCCCTAAACCGCCGGCTACCCGCAACGGGTTCCCACTCGTTCAATCCCACCACGCCCTGTCGCACTGGTGACGCAGCCAACCCTCACAAGACACAGCCTCCTCCACACAAGCTCACAACACCGCCTTCTCGGAAACTGAACGACTTCCAGCAAACAAAGATAAGATCTTAGATATAAATACCCAGTGGAGCGAGGAAATTGTTTTATGTGATGTGTGATTTCAATTCCCACTATTACACCTGTATTTCATGGAGCCGTTTGCTAGCCCTTTTTGTGGAATCTGAGAACTATTTAGTTCTTTTAGCAATAAGGGATAAAGGAAATATCTCTTTGTGATAGGTGAAGAAGGAGAAACTTATTTGTGATTTATGAATTCATCTCACAGAGTTACAACTTTATTCTTCATTACAGGTTGTCACACTGTTGTCATGCAATCCTCGCAGTGATATTTATGCATTGAGGACTATGGTGAAAAGGGTGTATCCTGAGATAATAATCTGAAAGAAGTTTCCTATTAAACCCCGCTCTCGACGCGAACTATCACACAGATCCACCTTCCGTTCTTGCAAAGTGCCAATACCGCTGAGCCGAATCCGCAGCGATATATGGAGCACATTGAGACCCTGCGAAAATGAAACATCCACAGACAAAAACCTAAGTTGCGCCGCCCGAAACCATCAGTATAGGACGTAACTTCATAGAGATATATTTTCTTTATTGATTTCAGTTAATAGAGTTTTTGAAATTCCGTTATTGATACTTTAGCGAATGAAGCTTCATTATATCAAAGGAAAGATACCCAGGTAAAACAAGAAAGAAGGTTCGCGAGAAACTGCTTCTGATGGCTGAATAATTCAGCCTCACCGAATTTCACCCGTACTTTAGAACCGTTTCAAAGCAATGTTTTGTGGGAATCTGGAGAACTGATATTTCGATCGCTTTGATGAAAGTATATACGGCCATATGAAACATCCCCAAGATGTTGGGGAAAGAGGTTTCTAAGAAACTTCTTTGTGATGTGTGAATTGAATCTCACACAGTTACACTCTTTCTTCATGAAGCCTTTTGTTAACACTGTTCTTGTGGAATCTAAAACTGATATTTGGGAGCTTGTTGAGGCCTATGGTGAAAAGGAAGTATCCTCAGATAATAATTCATAGACAAGCTTTGAGAACTTGTTAGATAGGATCTCCCTCACAGATCTCACCTTCCTTCTATAGCAGTGTGCTAACACCGTTTTCGCGGGAATCTGCAAAAGTGATATATGAAGCGACTGAGGTTTTGTGGAAATATGCACACAGATAAAACTGGAAAGAAGCTCTTTCTGAGAAACTGTATTATGATGTGTGGAATGTAAATCCTTACTGAGATATAATTTTCTCTTCTATTGATCAGTTTATAACATAGTTTTTTTTTGAAATCTGGATGACCGTGATACTTCAAATGCCAATGAAGCTTAGGGTGACGCCGCGCATCCCTCGTATAAGCAGCTGAACTTTCTGGAGAAACCGCTTTGGTGATGTGTGAATTTAACTCACTCGACCTACACCTTGTATTTTGTGGAGCCGTGCTAGCCATGTATTTGTGGTGTCTGAGAACTGATAGTTTGACGCTTTGAAGAGTATAAGGACAAAGCGAAAACATCCCTCAGACAAAACGCAGCCAGCTTCTGAGAAACTTTGTGATATGAATTCATCTCACAGAGTTCCAACTTAGTCTTTATGGAAGTTGTTGAGCACATCTGTTAGTGGAATCTGCAGTGATATTTGAGAGCGATTGAGGCCTATGGTGAAAAAGGAAGCATCCCTCGTAGATTATAACTAGAAAGAAGCTTGGAGAACTACTTTTTCTGATGTGTGGAATTCATCACACAGAGATTTCTTCCTTTTTCTTTCTTAGTAGCCCGCCGAACACCTCTTAAACCCGCAGCCATTACTCGTGGGTTCACCGATTCTCAAGCAGCGAACATCCATCTAAAACTGAAAGATGTTTGGGAAACTATATTGTGATGCAGCCGCAAACCAACAGAGACACAACTTCTCTCACCGACCGCCTGTCAAACACAACAGCCTCTCCGAAAACCGCAAGATGGCGCTAATTAGGTGTAAAGAACCTTAGGGTAACAAGCGACATCTTCAGGTAAAAACCAGAAAGAAGTTTCGAAGGAAACCAAGACGTGACGGAATCACCGAGTCACAACCCGTGCTCATGGTCGTCAGCCACTTTGTGGAATTTGAGAACTGATGGATCATGAAGACAGAGGCGACAAAGTGAAATATCTCAGATAAAAGTGAAAGAAGCTCTCTGAGAAACGTCTTTGTGATATATGAATTATCTATGGAGTTACAACTTATTCTTTCATTAAACAGTTTGCTCACACTGTTCTTGTGGAATTCCGTAGTGATATTTTGGGAGGAGTTGAGGCTTATGGTGAAAAGGGGAAGTGCATTCACCGTGACAGCAACTGGCATAGCCGCCTCTGGGAGAACCAGTTTCCGACGTGCGAATCTCACCACGAAGACCACCTCTCTTCTCAGCAAGCGTCCTAACACTGTTTTCGTGGAATCTGTAAAGTGATATTTGGGAGCTCATTGGAGGCCTCTGGCAGCCATCCAATGATCAAACAGCCATCCGGAGAAACCACATCGTGATCTAACGCAACCTCAACAGAGACAGTCCTTCACCGATCAGTTTACAATAGGTTTCTTTTCAAATCTGCTATTGATATTTCTATCAATGAAGCCTATGGCTTATTGTAAAGGAAAGATCCTAATGCCATGCATGCTGATAGTAACTACAGAGAAGGTTTCTGGAGAACTTGCTTGATGTGTGAATTCATCACACAGAGATTCACCTTCTTCTTTTGTAGCAGTGTCCCAACACTGTTTTCGTGGAATCTGTAAAGTGATATTTGGGAGCTCATTGAGGCCTCTGGGTGTAAAAGGAAATATCCACAGATCAAAACAGGAAAGAAGCATTCTGAGAGCTACATTGTGATTTGTGAATGCAACCTCACAGGAGATAGAATTTTCTCTTCATTGATCAGTTTGTTAACAGGGGTTTTCTCTTCAAATCTGCCATTGACTTCTTACCAAGAATGAAGTTTATGGCTTACAAAGCGAAAGATCCTAAGATAAAACAAGAGCAGTTTCTCTCTGAGAAACTGCTTAGATGTGAATTCAGCCCCAGAATTACACCTGTATTTTGTGGTGGAGCCGTTTGTGTTAGCAATGTTTTTGTGGGATGGCAGCGAGATATTTCGGATCTCTTGGAAGAGCATACCGCCACAGGGAAATATTCCTGTAGATAAACTAGAAAGAAGCTTCTAAGAAACTTCTTAGGATGTGAACCATCTTATATTATTGAGACAGCCTGTCTATGAAGTTTTACATTGTCTCCTGTGGAATTCAAAGGATATTTGGATTAGTGCATTGAGGCCTATGGTGAAAAAGGAAGTATTCTCAAATTATAAGTAGAAAGAAGATTTCTGAGAATTTGTTTTCTGATGTGTGAATTCATCACACAGAGATTCTACTTCCCTTTCTTGTAGCAGTTTGCCAACACTCTTTTCGTGGAATCTGTAAAGTGATATTTGGGAGCCCATTGAAGTCTCTGGTGAAAACGGAAATATCCACAGATGAAAACTTGAAAGAAGCTCTCTGAGAAACTGCTTTGTGATGTGTGAATTCAACTCACTGACTTACACCTGTGTTTCATAGTGCAGTTTGTGAGCAATGTTTTTGTGGAATCTGAGAATTGATAGTTCGGATCACTTTGAAGAGTATACAGAGCTAGTAAACTGAAGAGTATACAGAGCTAGTAAACTGATCAATCAAAAGAAAACTGCAGCTCTGTGAGTTGCATTTCACGTCACAATGCCGTTTCTCAGAACGCTTCCCTCCAGTTTCTATATGTGGATATTTCCTCTTTCACCATAGACCTCAAAACACTTTCCAATATCACTTTGCAGATTCCAAGAAATCAGTGTTAACAAACTGCTTCATGAAGACTACATTGTACCTCTGTGAGATGAATTCACAGATCTGAAGAAGTTTCTCAGAAAGCTTCTTTCATGTTTTTAAATGAGGATATTTCCTTTATGAGTGAAGGCTTCAAAGTGATCAAAGTAACCCTTCTCAGATTCCCCAAAGACAGTGTAAAAGACTGCTCCATGAAAAGAAAGTGTATCTCTGTGAGACGAATTCACACATCACAAAGCAGTTTCTCAGAAAACTTCTTTCTAGTTTTTATCTGAGGATATTTCCTTGGTCACCTTAAGCTTCATTGCTCTAAGAAATATCCCATTGCAGATTTCAAGAAAACAGAGTTAGCAAATTGATCAATGAAAAGAAAAATGTAACTCTGTGAGTTGCATTCACGTGTCATGAAGCAGTTTCTCATAACGCTTCTTTCCAGTTTTTATCTGAGGATATTTCCTTTTTCACCATAGCCCTCAGTGCACTCCCAAATATCACTTTGCAGTTTCCATGAGAATAGTGTTAGCAAACGCTTCCATGAACAGAAGTAGGAACTCTGTGAGATAAACTCACAGATCACAAAAAAGTTTCCCAGAAAGATTCTTTCTCTTTTTTATCTGAGGATATTTCCTTTTCCACCATAGCCCTGTATGCTCTCCCAAATATCAGTTTGCAGATTCCACGAGAACAGTGTTAGCAAAGAACTTCATGAACTGAAAGGTGGAGTTCTGTGAGAAGAATACACAGAACAGAAAGAAATTTCTCAGAAAGCTTCTTTCTCGTTTTTATCTGATTATATCTCTTTTTCCACCATAGTCCTCAATGCGCTCCCAACTATCTCTTTGCAGATTCCACAAGAACAGTATTAGCAAGCAGCTTCATGAACAGAAAGGTGGAACTCTGTCAGGTGAATTCACAGCACAAAAAGAAATTTCTCAGAAAACTTCTTTCTCGTTTTTATCTGAGGATATCTCCCTTTGTCGCTAAGCTTCATTTAGCTAAGAGATATGCCATTGCAGATTTCAAGAAAACAGAGGTAGCAAAGTGATCAATGAAAAGAAAAGTGTAACTACGTGTGTTGCATTCACACGTCACAAAGCAGTTTCTCAGAATGCTTCTTTCCTGTTTTTATCTGAGGATATTATTTTTCTCAACACAGACCTCAATGCGCTCCCCAATATCACTTTGCAGTTTCCAAGAGAACAGCGTTAGCAACTGGCTTCATGAACAGAAAGGTGGAACTCTGTGAGATGAATTCACAGATCACAAATAAGTTTCTCAGAAATCTTCTTTCCCGTTTTTATCTGATTATATTTCTTTCCAACATAGCCCCTCAATGTGCCCTAAATATATTGGAGATTCCAATTTCCAGCACAGTACTAGGAAAAGCTTCATGAACAGAAAGGTGGAACTCTGTGAGATGAATTCACAGAGCAGAAAGAAATTTCTCAGTAAACTTCTTTCTAGTGTATATCTGAGGATATTTACTTTTTCTGTATAGTACTCAAAGCGATCTGAAATATCAGTTCTCAGATTTCACAAAAACAGGACTAGCATAAGACTCCATGAAATACAGTAGTAACTCAGTGAGTTGAATTCACAGATCAGAAAGCAGTTTCTCAGAAAGCTTCTTCCTACTTTTTATCTGAGGATATGTCCTTTGTCATCGTAAGCTTCATTGCACTCAAAGTAGTCATGTCATTGCAGATTTCAAGAAAACAGAGTTAGTAAACTGATTAATGAAAAGAAAAGTGTTGCTCTGTGAGCTGCATTCACACGCCACAATGCAGTTTCCCAGAACGCTTCTCACCGGTTTTCATATGTGGATATTTCCTCTTTCACCATAGGCCTCAAAATGTTGTCAAATATCACTTTGCAGATTCCAATAAATCAGTGTTAGCAAACTTCTTCATGAAGACTAATTTTAACTCTTCTGTGAGATGAATTCACAGATTGAAAGAAGTTTCTAAGAAAGCTTCTTTCATGTTTTTAAATGAGGATATTTCCTTTATGAGTGAAGGCTCATAGCAATCCAAAGTAACCCTTCTCCGATTCCCCAAAGACAGTGGTAAAAAACTTCTCCATGAAAAGAAAGTGTAACTCTGGGAGATGAGTTCACACCTCACAAAGCAGTTTCTCAGAAAGCTTCTTTCTCCTTTTTATCTGAGGTATTTCTTTTGTCACTGTAAGCTTCATTGCACCGAGAAATAAATATTGCAGACTTCAAGAAAACAGTTACCAAAGTGATCAACAAAAAGAAAAGTGTAACTCTGTGAGTTGCATTGACACATCACAAAGCAGTTTCTCAGATCGCGTCTTTCCAGTTTTTATCTGAGGATATTTCCTTTTTCACCATAGCTCTCTACCGCGCCTTCAAAAATATCACTTTGCAGTTTCCACGAGAACAGTGTTAGCCACCGCCGTATTGAACAGGTGCGGAACTGTGAGATGAATCTACAGATCACAAAGACGTGTCTCAGAAAGTTTCTTTCTCGTTTTTATCTGAGGATGTATTCTTTTCCACCATAGCCTTAAATGCTCTCCCAAATATCACTTTGCACATTCCACGAGAACAGTATTAACAAATGGCTTCATGAACAGAATGGTGGAACTCTGCGAGATGAATTCACAGATCACTGAGAAGTTTCTCAGGAAGCTTCTTTCACATTTTTATCTTGTTATATTTTCTTTTCCACCACAGCTCTCAGTGTGCTCCCAAATAGCTCTTTGCAGAGTCCATGAGAACAGTATTAGCAAACAGCTTCATGAACAGAAAGTTGGAACTCTGTGAGATGAATTCACAGAACAGAAAGAAATTTCTCAGAAAACTTCCTTCTCGTTTGTATCTTAGCATATTTCCTTTGGCCATATAGTCTTCAAAGCCATCCGAAATATCAGTTCTCAGAATCCAGAAAAACAGAGCTACAAACGTCTCCAGGAAATACAGGTGTAACTCAGTGTGGTGAATTCACACATCACAAAGCAGTTTCTCAGAGAGCTTCTTTCCACTTTTTATCCGAGGGTATATCCTTTGTCACAGTAAGCTTCATTGTGCTAAGAAATGTCCCATTACAGATTTCAAGAAAACAGAGTTAGCAAAGTGATCAATAAAAAGAAAAGTGTAACACTGTGAATTGCATTCACATGCCACAAAGCACTTTCTCAGAACACTTCTTTCCAGTTTTTATCTGAGAATGTTTCCTTTTTCACCGTAGCCCTCACTGCGCTCCCAAATATCACTTTGCAGTTTCCACGAGAACAGTGTTAGCAAATGGTCGTATGAACAGAAAAGTGGAACTCTGTGAGATGAATTCACAGATTACAAAGAAGTTCCTGAGAAAGTTTCTTTCTCGTTTTTATCTGAGGATGTATTCTTTTCCACCATAGCCTTAAATGCCCTCCAAAATAGTACTTTTCAGATTCCTTGAGAATGGTGTTAGCAAACGGCTTCAGAACAGAATGGTGAAACTGGGTGAGATGAATACACAGATCACAGAGAAGTTTCTCAGAAAGCTTCTTTCTCGTTTTTATCTGATTATATTTCATTTTCCACCATAGCCCTCAATGTGCTCCCAAATATCTCTTTGCATATTCCATGAGAACAGTGTTAGCAAACGGCTTCATGAACAGAATGGTGGAACTCTGTGAGATGAATTCACAGAACAGAAAAAAATTTCTCAGAAAACTTCCTTCTCGTTTTTATCTGAGTATATTTCCTTTGGCCGTATAGTCTTCAAACCCATTCGAAATATCAGTTCTCAGATTTCAGAAAAACAGGGAGAGCAAACGGCTCCAGGAAATACAGGTGTAACTCAGTGAGTTGAATTCACACATCACAGAGCAGTTTCTCAGGAAGAAAGAAATTTCTCAGAAAACTTCTTTCTACTTTTTTTCTGAGGATATTTCCTTTGTCACCATAAGCTTCATTACACTAAGAAATATGCCATTGCAGATATCAAGAAAACAGTGTTAGCAAACTTATCAATGAAAAGAAAAGTGTATCTCCATGAGTTGCATTCACACGTCAGAATGTAGTTTCTCAGAACGCTTCTCTCCAGTTTTTATATGTGGATATTTCCTCTTTCACCATAGGCCTCAAAACGCTTTCAAATATCATTTTGCAGATTCGAATAAATCAGTGTTAGCAAACAGTTTCATGACGACTGAGATGTAACTCTGTTAGATAAATTCACAGATCAAAAGAAGTTTCTCAGAAAGCTTCTTTCATGTTTTTAAATGAGGACATTTCCTTTATGAGTGAAGGCTTCAAAACGATCCAAAGTAACCCTTCTCCAATTCCCCAAAAGCAGTGGTAAAAGACTACTTCATGAAAAGAAAGTGTATCTCTGTGAGACAAATTCACACATCACAAAGCAGTTTCTCAGAAAGCTTCTTTGTACTTTTTATCTGAGGATATTTCCTTTGTCACCATAAGCTTCATTACACTAAGAAATATCCCTTTGCAGATTTCAAGAAAACAGAGTTAGCAAACTGATCAATGAAAAGATAAGTGTAACTCTGTGAGTTGCATTCACATGTCACGAAGCAGTTTCTCAGGGATCGTTTCTTTCCAGTTTTTTATCTGAGGATGTATTCTTTTCCACCATAGCCTTAAATGCGATCCCAAATATCACTTTGCAGATTCCACGAGAACAGTGTCAACAAACGGCTTCATGAACAGAATAATGTGGTGGAACTCTGTGAGATGTATCTACAGATCACAGAGAAGCCAGAAAGCTTGTTTCTATTTTTATCTTGTTATATTTCCTTTTCCACTATAGCCTGTATCGCGCCCTAAATATTCCTTTGTAGATTCCACGAGAATAGCATATGCAAACAGCTTCATGAGTAGAATCGTGGAACTCTGTGAGATGAATTACAGAACAGAATAGAATTTCTTTAAAACTTCTTTTCCGTTTTTATCTGGAGGATATTTTTGCCGTGTAGTCTTCAAAGCTAATTCGAAATATCAGTTCTCAGATTCCAGAAAAAACGGGCAAAAACGACTCCTTAATGAATTACAGGTGTAACTCAGTGAGCTGGAATTGCATCACAAATCAGTTTCAGAAAGTTTTTGCTTTTATCTGAGGATATTTCCTTTGTCATAGTAAGCTTCATTGTGCTAAGAAATATCCCATTGCAGATTTGAAGAAAGCAGAGTCAGCAAAGTGATCAATAAAAGAGGTAACTTCTGTGGAAGTTCCATTCACACGTCACAACACTTTCGTGAACGCTTCTTTCTGTTTTTATCTGAGGATGTTTCCTTTTCGACCATAGCCTCACACGCGCCCCAAATATCACTTTTGCAGTTTCATGAGAATAGTAAAGTTAGCAAACTACTTCATGAACAGAAAGGTGGAACTCTGTGAGATGAATCTACAGATCACAAAAGAAGTTTCTCAGTAAAGTTTCTTTCTCGTTTCTTATCTGAGGATATTTTCTTGTCCACCATAGCCTTGTATGCCCCAAATATCACTTTGCAGATTCCACGACAGCAGTGTTAGCAAAGAGCTCATAAACAGAAAGGTGGAAACTCTGCAGATGAATTCACAGAACAGAAAGAAATTTCAGAAAGCTTCTTTCTCGTTTTTATCTGATTATATCTCTCCTTCACCAGAAGCCCCCAAATGTGCTCCCAAATATCTCTTTGCAGATTTCAAGGGAACAGTATTAGCAAGCACTTTCGTGAACACAAAGGTGGAACTCTGTGAGAAGAATTCACAGAACAGAAAGAGCCAGAAAGTTTTCTGTTTTATTTAAGGACATTTCACGGTCCACGAGGCTCAACACGCATACAAAAATATAAACCCTCAGATTCCCTAAGAAAAGTGGTAACAGACTACTCCTGAGTAAGTGTAACTTCAGATATGATTCACACATCAGAGCACCAATTTCTCAAAATCTTTCCTTTCTAGTTTTCATCTGGAGGATATATGATTTTTCAAAAGAGCTCCTCAGCAATTTCAAATATCACTTTGCAAATTATAGAACACAGTGTTAGCAAACTCCTTTATGAAGAGAAAGGTGATGAGTTCACACGTCACAAAGAAGTTTCTCAGAAAGCTTCTTTCTCGTTTTATTTCAGGATATTTCCTTTAAATAGACAGGGCTTCAATGCCAACAAAATTGTCTGTTCTCAGATTCCTCAAAAACACTGGGTAAGAGTCTGATCCATGAAAGGGTGCAACTTCAGGAGATAATTCACACATCAGAAATCAGTTTCTTCTGAAGGTTTCTGGAGCTTATCTGAGGATATTTCCTTTTTTCAAATTATGTTCACTTCCCGCAAATATCTCCTTAAAAGACTCCAATGCAAAACAGTGATAGCAACCGTTTCTACAAAGAGAAAGGTGTATCTCATTTAGATGAATTCAGTCATCTCAAAGAAGTTCCTCAGTAAGCTTCTTTCTAACTTTCATTTGAAGATACTTCCTTTGTCCACCTAGGCTTCAATGCGATAAAATGTATCCCTTTTCAGATTCCCTGACAACCGGTAACAGACTGCTCCAAGAAAAGAAAGTGTAACTCTGTGAGATGAATTCTCACATCAGAGAACAGTTTCTCAGAAAACTTCTTTCTAGTTTTCATCTGAGGATATTTCCTTTTTCACCATATGCCTCAGTGGCAAATTCATCTCACAGAGTTACATTTTCATTTCCTGGATCAGTCTGTTACCAGTGTTTTTGGGGAATCTGAGAGCGATATTTTTGCTCGCATTTAAGCCTATGCTGACAAAGGAAATATCCTCAAATAAAAACGAGAAAGAAGCTTTCTGAGAAACTTCTTTGTGATGTGTGAAATCACCTCACAGAATTGCACCTTTCTCTTCATAAATGAGTTTGCTAACATTGTGTTCCTGCAATCTGCAAAGTGATATTTGGGAGTGCACTGAGGCATATGGTGAAAAAGGAAATATCCTCAGATAAAAACTAGAAAGAAGTTTTCTGAGAAACTGTGCTCTGATGTGTGAATTATTTTCACAGAGTTACACTTTCTTTTCCTGAAGCAGTCTGTTAACCATTGTTTTTGTGGAATCTGAGAAGGCATATATTTTATCGCATTGAAGCCTAAGCAGACAAAGGAAATATCCCCAAATGAAAGTCAGAAAGAAGCTTTCTGAGAAACTTCTGTGAGATGTGTGAATTCATCTCAACGAGAAAACCTTTCTCTTCATGAAACAGTTTGCTATCACTGTTTTCGTGGAATCTGCAAGGGGTTATATCCGAGCGCATGGAGGCATAAAGTGCAAAAGGACATATCCTCAGATGAAAACCAGAAAGAAGCTTTCAGAGAAACTGATTTCTGATGTGTGAATTCATCTGACAGAGTTACATTTTCGTTTCCTGGATCAGTCTGTTACCAGTGTTTTTGGGGAATCTGAGAAAGGATATTTTTGTTCGCATTGAAGCCTATGCTGACAAAGGAAATATCCTCAAATAAAAACGAGAAAGAAGCTTTCTGAGAAACTTCTTTGTGATGTGTGAAAACACCTCACAGAATTACACCTTTCTCTTCATAAAGGAGTTTACTAGCACTGTGTTCCTGAAATCTGCAAAGGGATATTTGGGAATGCACTGAGGCATATGGTGAAAAAGCAAATATCCTCAGATGAAAACTGGAAAGAAGGTTTCAAGGAAACTGTTCTCTGATGTGTGAATTCTTCTCACTGTGTTACACTTTCTTGTCAAGGTGCAGTCTGTTACCCCTGTTTTTGGGGAATCTGAGAAGGGATATTTTATATCCCATTGAAGCTTACTCGTACAAAGGCAATATCCTCAAATAAAAACTAGAAAGAAGCTTTCCGAGAAACTTCTTTGTGATGTGTGAATTCATCTCAAAGAGATACAAATTTGTTATCATGAAACAGTTTGCTAACACTCTTTTCGTGGAATCTAAGAAGTGTTACATCGGAGCACCCTGTGGCATAAGGTGAAAAAAGAAATATCCTCAGACGAAAACCGGAAGAAGTTTTCTAAGAAACTGATGTCTGATGTGTGAATTCATCTCACAAACTTACGCTTTCATTTCATGGAGCAGTCTGTTACCAGTGTTTTTGGGGAATCTCAGAAAGGATATTTTGTATCGCATTGAAGCCTAATCGGACAAATGAATTATCTTCAAATGAAAGTTAGAAAGAAGTTTTCTGAGAAACTTCTTTGTGACGTGTGAATTCATCTCAAAAGATACACCTTTCTCTTCATTATAGAGTTTGCTAACCCTGTTTTCATGGAATCTGAAAAGTGATATTCAGGAGCACAATGAAGTATAAGGTGATAAAGGAAATATCCTCAGATGAAAACCAGAAAAAAGCTTTCTGAGAAACTGATTTCTGATGTGTGAATTCAACTCATAGAGTTACACTTTCGTTTCATGGATCAGTCTGTTACCAGTGTTTTTGGGGAATCTGAGAAAGGATATTTTGGATCGCATTGAAGCCTATGCTGACAAAGGAAATATCCAAAAATGAAACCGAGAAAGAAGCCTTCTGAGAAACCAGACATTTGTGATGTGTGAATTCACCACAGAATTCAGCTTCATGAAGGAGTTTGCTAACACTGTGTTCCTGTAATCTCTCGAAGTGATATTTGGGAGTGCACTGAGGCATATGTTGAAAAAGAAATATCCTCAGAAGAAAACCAGAAAGAAGCTGAAACTGATTCCCTGACGTGTGAATTCATCTCACAGAGTTAAACTTCGTTTCCATGAAGCAGTCTGTTACCCGTGTTTTGGGTAATCTCAGAAAGGATATTTTGATCGCATTGAAGCCTATGCTGACAAAGGAAATGTCCCTAAATAAAAAATGAGAAAAAAAAAAAGCTTCTGAGAAACTTCTTTGTGATGAGGATTCACCACACCCCAGCTTCTTCATGAAGGAGTTTGCTAACACTGTGTTCCTGTAATCTGTGAAGTGATATTTGGGGGCGAACTGAGGCATATGGTGAAAAAGAGATATCCTCAGATGAAAACTAGAAAAAAGTTTTCTGAGAAACTGTTCTCTGATGTGTGAATTCTTCTGATAGAGTTACACTTTTTTTTCATGGAGAAGTCTGTTAGCACTCTTTTTGGGGAATCTGAGAATTGATAATGCATTGAAGCCTAAGCAGACAAAGGAATAATTCTCAAATGAATGTTAGTAAGAAGTTTTTTTGAGAAACTTCTTTGTGATGTGGGAATTCATCTCAAAGAAATACACCTTTCTCTTCATGAGACAGTTTGCTAACACTGTTTTCGTGGAATCTGAAGAGTGATATTTGAGAGGGCATTGAGACATAAGGTATAAAAGGAAATATTCTCAGATGAAAAACAGAAAGAAACTTTCATAGAAACTGTGTTCCGATGTGTGAATTCATCTCACAGAGTTCAAATTTCGTTTCATGGATCAGTCTGATACCAGGGTTTTTGGTGAATCTCAGAAAAGATAATTTCTATCGCATTGAAGCCTATGCTGACAAAGGAACATCCTCATTAAAGAGGAGAAAGAAGCATTCTGAGAAACTTCTTTGTGATGTGTGAATTCCAAAATTACACCTTTCTCTTCATGAGGGAGTTTGCTAACACTATGTTCCTATAATCTGCAAAGTGATATTTGGGAGTGCAATGAGGCATAGGGTGGAAAACGAAATATCCTCAGATGAAAACTACAAAGAAGGTTTCTGAGAAACACTTCTCAGTTGTGTTAGTTCTTCTCACATAGTTAAATTTTCTTTTCCTGGAGCAGTCTGTTACCAGTGTTTTTGAAGAATCTGAGAATTGAGATGCATTGCAATTGGCTTCACACAGACAAAGGAAATATCCTCAAATAAAAACTAGAAAGAAGCTTTCTGAGAAACATCTTTGTGATGTGTCAATTCATCTCAAAGAGATACACCTTTTTCTTCTGGAAACAGTTTGCTAACACTGTTTCTGTGGAATATGCTAAGTCATATTTGGGAGTGCATTGAGGCTTGATTTGATAAAGGAAATAACCTCAGATGAAAATCAGAAAGAAGCTTCCTGAGAAACTGAATTCTGATGTGTGATTTAATCTCACAGAACTACACTTTCATTTCATGGAGCTGTCTGTTACCAGTGTTTTTGGGGAATCTGAGAAAGGATATTTTGGTTCGCATTGAAGCCTATGCTGACAAAGGAAATATCCTCAAATAAAAACGAGAAAGAAGCTTTCTGAGAAACTTCTTCATGATGTGAACTCACCTCAAAGAATTACACATTTCTCTTCATGAAGGACTTTGCTAACACTGTGTTCCTGTAATCTGCAAAGTGATATTTGGGACTGCCCTGAGGCACATAGTGAAAAAGGAAATATCCTCAGATGAAAACTAGAAAGAAGGTTTCTGTGAAACTGTTCTCTGATGTGACCTCTTCTCACAGCAAGTTACACATTGCAGCCAAGGAGCAGCCCATTTCACCGTTTTGGGAATCTAAGAATTGATATTTTGTATCACATTGAAGCCTATGCAGACAAATGGAAATATCCTGAAATGAAAGTTAGAAAGACGCTTTCTTAAGGGATGGAGCAAGATGGCCGAATAGGAACAACTCCAGTCTCCAGCTCCCAGCACGAGCGACACAGAAGACAGGTGATTTCTGCATTTTCAACTGAGACACTGGGTTCATCTCACGAGGGAGTGCGGGACAATCGGTGCTGGTCAGCTGTTGCAGCCCGACCACGAGACCTGAAGCAGGGTGAGGCATCGCTTCACCTGGGAAGCAGAAGGGAGAAGGGAATCACCTTTCCTAGCCAGGGGAACTCAGACACACAACACCTGGAAAATCGGGAAACTCCCATCCCAATACTGCGTTTTACCAAGGGTCTTAGCAAACGGGCACACCAGAGACTATATCCCACACTTCCCAATGGGAGGGTTGTAACATCAGGGCTCTCATTGCCACCGCGAGCACGCATGTGATCTACTCAGCAAGGCAGCAGCGAGGCTGGAAGAGGGGCGCCCACCATTGCTGAGGCTTAAGTAGGTAAACAAAGCCTCTGGGAAGCTTGAACTGGATGGAACTCACAGTACCTCAAGGAGGCCTGCCTGTCTCTGTAGACTCCACCTCTGGGGAAAGGGCACAGCTAAACAACAACAAAAACAACAAAAGCAGCAGAAACATCTGCAGATGCAAACGACTCTGACTGATAGCTTTGAGAGAGCAGTAGATCTCTCAGCAAGGAGGTTGAGATCTGAGAATGGAGGCTGCCTGTTCAAGTGGGTCCCAGACCCCTGAGTAGCCTAACTGGGAGACATCTCCCACTAGGGGCAGACCGACACCCCACACCTCACATGGTGGAGTACACCCTGAAAGGAAGCTCTGCAAAGCAAAGAATCAGACAGGTACACTCGCTGTTCAGCAATATTCTGTCTCTGCAGCCCTGCTGCTGATAACCAGGCAAACAGGGTCTGGAGTGGACCTTTAAGCAATTCCAACAGACCTACAGCTGAGGGTCAGTCCTTGACCGTAAGAAGCAAACTAACAAACAGGAAGGACACTCACACCAAAAGCCCCACTGCATGTCACCATCATCAAAGACTAGACAGATAAAACCACAAAGATGGGAAAAAGCAGGGCAGAAAAGCTGGAAATTCAAAAAATAAGAGCACATCTCCCCTGCAAAGGGAAAAGCAGCTCATCGCCAGCAATGGATCAAAGCTGGATGGAGAATGACTTTGACAAGAGGAGAGAAGAAGGCTTCAGTCCATCAAACTACCCAGAGCTAAAGAAAGAATTACGTACCCAGTGCAAAGAAGAAACTAAAATCTTGGAAAAAAAAGAGGGAAGAACTGATAACCTAGAATCATTAATGCAGAGAAGGCCATAAACAAACTGACAGAGATGAAACCTTGACATGACAAATACGTGACAATGCAATGTTTCCAGAAACCGGACTCGATCAACTGAAGAAAGAGTATCAGCTATTGAGGATCAAATGAATGAAAGAAAGTGAGAAGAGAAATCTAAAGAAACGAAATAAACAGTTTCAAAAGTATGGATTATGTAAAAAAGACCAAATCGACGCCAGGGATTGGGGGTACTGGAAAGTGAGGGGAAGAAGAAACTTCAGGATATCATCCAGGAGAATTTCCCAACCTAGTAGGGTGGCCAACATTCACCAAGGAAATGCAGAAATCTGCAAAGATACTCCTCGAAGCACATAACCTCCAAGACACAATCAGTTAGATTCACCAAATTTGAAATGAAGGGAAAAATCTTAAAGTCAGCCAGAGAGAAAGGTCAAGCCATCTACAAAGGGGAAGCCCATCAGACTAACAGCAGATCTCTCAGCAGAAACTTCCAAGTGAGAAGAGAGTGGGGCCAATATTCAACATTTTTTTTTTTTTTTTTTTTTGAGACGGAGTCTCTCGCTTGTCAGCCCCAGGCTGGAGTGCAGTGGCCGACCCTCAGCTCACTGCAAGCTCCGCCTCCCCGGGTTCACGCCATTCTCCTGCCTCAGCCTCCCTTGAGTAGTTGGGACTACAGGCTTCGCCACCACGCCTCGGGCTAGTTTTTGTATTTCTACTAGAGACGGGTTTCACCCTGTTAGCCAGGATGGTCTCGACCTGACCTCGTGATCCACCCGTCTTGGCCTCCCAAAGTGCTGGGATTACAGGCTTGAGCCACCGCGCCCAGCCTATTCAACATTTTTAAAGGAAAGAATTTTCAACCCAGAATTTCATATCCAGCCAAACAAAGTTTCCTAAGTGAAGGAGAAATAAAATCCTTTACAGATAAGCAAATGCTTAGAGATTTTGTCACCACCAGGCCTGCCTTAAAAGAGATCCTGAAGGAAGCACTAAACATGGAAAGGAACAACCAGTACCAGCCATTGCAAAAACAAGCCAAAATGTAAAGACTATGGATGCTAGGAAGAAACTGCATCAACTAACGAGCAAAATAACCGGCTAACATCGTAATGACAGGATCAAATTAACACATAACAATATTAACCTTAAATGTAAATGGGCTAAATGCTCCAATTAAAAGACACAGACTGGCAAATTGGATAGTCAAGACCCATCAGTATGCTGTATTCAAGAGACCCATCTCACATGCAGAGACATACATAGGCTCAAAATAAAGGGATGGAGGAAGATCAACCAAGCAAATGGAGAACAAAAAAAAGCAGGGGTTCCAATATTAGTCTCTGTTAAAACAGACTTTAAACCATCAAAGATCAAAAGAGACAAAGAAGGCCATTACATAATGGTAAAGTGATCAATTCAACAGGAAAAGCTAAGTATCCTAAATATACATGTACCCAATACAGGAGCACCCAGATTCATAAAGTAACTCCTTAGAGACTTACAAAGAGACTTAGACTCCCATACAATAATAATGGGAGACTTCAACACTCCACTGTCAACATTAGACAGATCAACGAGACAGAAAGTTAACAAGGATATCCAGGAATTGAACTCATCTCTGCAGCAAGCAGACCTGATAGACATCTACAGAAGTCTCTACCCCAAATCAACAGAATATACATTCTTCTCAGCACCACATCACACTTATTCCAAAATTGACCACATGGTGGAAGTAAGCACTCCTCAGCAAATGTACAGAATGGAAATTATAACAAGAAAACTGTTCCTCAGACCACGATACAGTGAAGCTGAGACTCAGGACTAGAAACTCAATCCAAAACCGCTCATCTACATGGAAACTATGAACAACCTGCTCACAGATATTTCTTTCGTACATAGCAGTAGAGGCAAATAAAGATGTTCTTGCTGAAACCAATGAGAACAAAGATACAACATACCAGAATCTGCAGGACACATTTAAACGGTAGCAGAGGGAAATTTATGGCACTAAATGCCCACAGAAAGCAGGAAAGATCACAAAATTGACACTCTAACATCACAAGTAAAAGAACTAGAAACAAGATAAACACAATACAAAAGCTAGCAGAAGGCAAAAGAAATAACTAAAGATCAAGAGCAGAACTGGAGGAGATAGAGACACAAAAACCCTCAAAAATCAATGAATCAGGAGTTGGTTTTTGAAAAAGATCACTTCTGGATTGATAGACCGCTAGCAAGACTAATAAAGAAGAAAGAGAAAGAATCAAATAGCGAAATAAAAAAATGATAAGCGGATATCACCATTGACTCCACAGAAATACAAACTACCATCAGAGGAATACTATAAACACCTCATAACTAAACTAGAAAACCTAGAAAGAAATGGATAAATTTCTGGACACTTACACTCTTTAAAGAATAAACTAGGAAGAAGCTGAATCCCTGAATAGACCAATAGCAGGCTCTGAAATTGAGGCAATAATTAATAGCCTACCAACGAAAAAAGTCCAGGACAGATGGATTCATAGCTGAATTCACCAGAGAGGTACAAGAAGAGCTGGTACCAATCCCTTTGAAACTATTCAATCAATAGAAAAGGGAATCTCCTAACTCATTTTATGGGGTAACATCATCGGCGTGATACCAAAGCCTGGCAGAGACACAGCAAAAAAAGAGAATGTTAGACCAATATCCATGAAGAACATCGATGCAAAAATCCTCAATAAAATACAGGCAAACCAGCTCCAGCAGCACATCAAAGCTTATCCTACAGCAGTCAAGTGGGGCTTCATCCCTGGGATATAAGGGCTGGTTCAAGCATAGGCAAAATCGATAAATGTAATCCAGCATATAAACAGAACCAAAGACAAAAACCACATGATTATCTCCATAGATGCAGAAAAGGCCTTTGACAAAATTCAACAACCCTTCATGCTAAAAACGCTCAATAAATTCGATGTTGATGAAATGTATCTCAAAATAATAAGAGCTATTTATATGAAAAACCCACAGGCAATATCATACTGAATGGGCAAAAACTGGAAGAAATTCCCTTTGAAAAGTGACACAAGACAAGGGATGCCCTCTCTCCCTCCTCCTATTCAACATAGAGTTGGAAGTTCTGGCAAAGGGCAATCAGGCAAGAGAAGAAATCAAAGGAATTATTCAGTTAGGAAAAGAAGAGAATCAAGTGTCCTGTTTGCAGATGACAGCGATTGTATATTTGAAAGCCCCATTGTCTCAGCCCAAAATCTCCCTTAAGCTGACAAATTTCAGCAAAGTCTCAGGATATAAAATTAATGTGCAAAAATCACAAGCATTCGTATACACCAGTAACAGACAGACAGTCAAGTCATGAATGAACTTCCATTCACAATTGCTTTAAAGAGAATAAAATACCTAGGAATCCAACACAAGTGATGTTAAGGACCTCTTCAGGAGAACTACAAAGCCACTGCCAGTGAAATAAAAGAGGACACAAACAAATGGAAGAATATGCCATGCTCATGGATAGGAAGAATCAATTACGTGAAAGTGGCCATACTCCCCATGGTAATTTATAGATTAAATGCCATCCTTATCATGCCAATGAATTTCTTCACAGAATTGGAAAAAACTACTTTAAAGTTCATATGGAACCAAAAAAGAGCCCACATTGCCAAGACAATCCTAAGTCAAAAGAACAAACCTGGAGGCATCACGCTACCTGACTTCAAACTATACTACCAGGCTGCAGTAACCAAAACAGTATGGTACTGGTACCAAAACAGAGGTATAGACCAATGGAACAGAACAGAGTCCTCAGAAATAATACCACACATCTACAGCCATCTAATCTTCGACAAATCTCAGAAAAACAAGAAATGGGGAAAGGATTCCCTGTTTAATAAATGGTGCTAGGAAAATTGTCTAGCCATAAGTAGAAAGCTGAAAATGGATCCTTTCCTTACTCCTTATACGAAAATTAATTCAAGATGGATTAGAGACTTAAATGTAAGACCTAATACCTTAAAAAACCCTAGAAGGAAACCTAGGTAATACCATTCAGGACACAGGCATGGGCAAAGACTTCATGTCTAAAACACCACGAGCAACAGTAAGAAAATCCACAATTGACAAATGGGATCTAATTAAACTAAAGAGCTTCTGCAAAGCAAAAGAAACTACCATCAGAGTGAACAGGCAACCTACAGAATGGGAGAAAATTTTTGCAATCTACTCATCTGACAAAGGGCTAATATCCGGAACCTACAAAGAACTCAAACAAATTTACAAGAAAAAAACAAACAACCCCATCAAAAAGTGGGCAAAGGATATGAACAGACATTTCTCAAAAGAAGACATTCATACAGCCAACAGACACATGAAAAAATGCTCATCATCACTGGCCATCAGATAAATGCAAATCAAAACCAAATGAGATACCATCTCACACCAGTTAGAATGGCGATCATTAAAAAGTCAGGAAACAACAGGTGCTGGAGAGGATGTGGAGAAATAGGAACACTTTTACACTGCTGGTGGGATTGTAAACGAGTTCATCCATTACGGAAAACAGTATGGCGATTCCTCAAGGATCTAGAACTAGAAGTATCATATGATCCAGCCATCCCATTCCTGGGCATATACCCAAAGGATTATAAATCATGCTGCTATAAAGACACATGCACACGTATGTTTATGGTGGCACTATTCACAAGAGCAAAGACTTGGAATCAACCCAAATGTCCATCAGTGACAGATTGGATTAAGAAAATGTGGCACATATACACCATGGAATACTATGCAGCCATCAAAAAGGATGAGTTTGTGTCCTTTGTAGGGACATGGATGCAGCTGGAAACCATCATTCTCAGCGAACTATCGCAAGAACAGAAAACCAAACACTGCATGTTCTCACTCATAGGTAGGAACTGAACAATGAGATCATTTAGACTCGGGAAGGGGAACATCAGACACCGGGGCCTATCATGGGGAGGGGGAAGTGGAGAGGGATTACATTGGGAGTTATACCTGATGTAAATGACGAGTTGATGGCTGCTGACGAGTTGATGGGTGCAGCACAGCAACGTGGCACAGGTATACATATGTAACAAACCTGCATGTTATGCACATGTACCCTAGAACTTACAGTATGTTAATAATAATAATAATAAACCTAAAAAAAAGAAGATTTCTGAGAAACTTCTTTCTGATGTGTGAATTCATCTGAAAGAGATACACAATTTTCTTCATGAAATACTTTTTCATGGAATCTGCAAAGTGATATTATGGAGCGCATTGAGGCATAAGATGAAAGTCGAAATATCCTCAGATGAAAACCAGAAAGAAGCTTTTTGAAAAACTGATTTTTGATGTGTGAATTCATCTCACAGAGTTGAACTTTCGTTTCAAGGAGCAGTCCCTTACCAGTGTTTTTTGGGGAATGTCAGAAATGATACTTTGGATCGCACTGAAGCCTGTGCTGAAAAAGTAAATATCCTCAAATAAAAACGAGAAAGAAACTTTTGGAAAAACTTCTTTGTGATTTGTGAATTCACCTCACAGAATTACACCTCTCTCTTCATGAAGGACTTTGCTAACACTGTGTTCCTGTACTCTGCAAAGCGATATTTGGGAGTGCACTGGGACATACGGTGAAAAAGGAAATATCCTCAGATGAAAACTAGAAAGAAGGTTCTGAGAAACTATTCTCTGATGTTTGAATTTTTCTCACAGTTACACTTGCTTTTCACTTTGTATCACTTTGAAGCCTATACAGACAAAGAAAATATCCGTAAATAAAAACCAAAAAGAAGCTTTCTGAGAAACTTCTTTGTGATGTGTGAATTCATCTCAAAGAGGTACCCCTTTTTCTTCATGAAACATTTTGCTAACACTTTTTTGTAGAATCTGCAAGGCGATATTTGGAAGTGCATTGAGGCATAAGAGGAAATAGTTAATATTCTCACATGAAAACCACAAAGAAGTTTTCTGAGAAACTGATTTCTGATGTGTGAATTTATCTCACAGAGTTAAACTTTCGTTTCATGGAGCAGTCTGTTTCCCGTGTTTTTGGGGAATCTCAGAAATGATATTTTGGATTGAATTGAAGCCTAGGCTGACAAAGGAAATATCCTCAAATAAAAACAAGAAACATGTTTTCTGAGAAACTTCTTTGTGATGTGTGGATTCACTTCACAGAATTACACCTTTCTCTTCATGAAGGAGTTTGCTAAAACGGTGTTCCTGTAATCTGCAAAGTGATATTTGGGAGTGCATTGAGGCATATAGTGAAAAAGGAATCATCCACAGATGAAAACTCGAAAGAATGTTTCTGAGAAACTGTTCTCTGATGTTTGAATTCGCCTCACAGAGTTACACAGTTACACTTTCTTTTCATGGAGCAGTCTGTCACCAATGTTTTTGGGGAATCCAAGTGATGTTTTTTATCGCCTTGAAGCCTGCGGAAGCCTTTCTCCTTCATGAAGAGAAAAGCGTAATTCTGTGAGGTGAATTTACACATGACAAAACAGTTTCTCAGAAAGCTTCTTTCTAGTTTCTATTTGAGGATATTTCATTTCTCCACGTAGGGTTCAATGCGTTAAAAAATATCACTTCCCAGATTCCCCAAAAACAGTGGTAACAGATGGCTCAAGGAAAAGAATGGGTTACTCTGTGAGACAAATTCACATATCAGAGAACAGTTTCTGAGAAACCTTCTTTCTACTTTTCATCTGAGGATGTTTCCTATTTCACCATATGCCTCAGTGAACTCCCAAATATCACTTTGCGGATTACACGGACACAGTGTTAGCAAACTCCTTCATGAAGACAAACGTGGAATACTGTGAGGTGAATTCACACATCATGAAGAAGTTTCTCAGAAAGCTTCTTTCTAGTTTTTAGTTGAGGATATTTCTTTTTTTCAAGTAGGCTTCAATGAGATAAAAAATATCACTTCTCAGATTCCCCAAAAACGGCGGTAACAGACTGCTCAAGGAAAATTAAGTGTAACTCTGTGAGACGAATTCACACATCAGAGAATAGTTTCTCAGAAACTCTCTTTCTAGTTTTTATCTGAGGATATTTCCTTTTTCACCATGCTAAGTACCTCCCAAATATGCTTTTGCAGACTACAGAACACAGTGTTAGCAAACTCCTTCATATGAGAGAAAGCATTGGAATTCTGTGGTTCACACACATCATAAAGATGTTTCTCAGAAAGCTTCTTTCTCATTTTATTTAGAGGATGTTCGCTGTCACCATGGGCTTCAATGCGATTCAAAATATCATTTCTGAGATTTCTCCAAAACACTGGTAACAGACTGCTCCATGAAATGAATGTTTAACCCTGTGAGACGAATTCACACATCAGAGAACAGTTTCTCAGAAACTCTCTTTCTAGTTTTATCTGAGGATATTTCACCATGTACTCAAGTACACTCCCAAATATCACTTTGCAGACTACAGGAACACAGTGTTAGCAAACTCCTTAAGTGAAAGAAGGTGTAATTCTGTGAGGTGAATTCACACATCACAAAGAAAGATTCTCAGAGAGCTTCTTTCTCGGTTTATTTGAGGATATTTCCTTTGTCAGCATAAACCAATAGATCAAAATATCATTTCAGTACCCCAAAACACGGTAACAGACTGCTCCATGAAACGTAAGTTTAACTCTGTGAGATGAATTCACACATCAGAAATCCAGTTTCTCCAAGCTTCTTTAGTTTTCATCTGAGGATATTTCCTTTTTTACCTTATGCCTCTATGTGCTCCCAAATATCCTTTTGCAGATTCCAGGAAACAGTGGTAGCAAACTGTTTGAAGAAGAGGAAGGTGTATGTCATTGGGATGAATTAACACATCACAGAGAAGTTTCCCAGAAAGCTTTTCTCTAACTTTCATTTGAGGATACTCCTTTGTCTTCTTAGGCTTCAATTCGATAAAATATATCCCTTTTCAGATTTCCCAAAGAAAGTGATAACAGACTGCCCCAGGAAAAGAAAGCGTAACTCTGTGAGACGAATTCACACATCAGAGAACAGTTTCTCAGAAACTTTCTTTCTAGTTTTTATCTGAGGATATTTCCTTTTTCACCATATGCCTCAGTGCACTCCCAAATATCACTTTGCAGACTACAGGCACACAGTGCTGGCAAACTCCTTCATGAAGAGAAAGGTGTAATTCTGTGAGGTGAATTCACACGTCACAAAAAAGTTTCCCAGAAAGCTTCTTTCTTGTTTCTTTTTGAGGATATTTCCTTTCTCCACATAGGGTTCAATGTGATAAAAAATATCACTTCTCATATTCCCCAAAAACAGTGGTAACAGACTTCTCCAGGAAAAGAATGTGTTACTCTGTGAGATGAATTCACATGTCCGAGAACAGTTTCTCAGAAAGCTTCTTTCTGGTTTTCATCTGAGAATATTTCCATTTTACCTTATGCCTCTATGTGCTCCCAAATATCCTTTTGCAGATTCCAGGAAACAGTGGTAGCAAACTGTTTCAAGAAGAGAAAGGTGTATTTCATTGGGGTGACTCACACATCACAGAGAAGTTTCCCAGAAAGCTTTTTTCTAACTTTCATTTTGAGGATACTTCTTTTGTCTTCTTAGGCTTCAATGCGATAAAAAATATTCCTTTTCAGATTCCTAAAGTGGTAACAGGCTGCTCCAGGAAAGGAAAGAGTAACTCTGTGAGACGAATTCACACATCAGAGGACACTTTCTCAGAAACCTTCCTTCTAGTTTTCATCTGAGGATATTTCCTATTTCACCATATGCCTCAGTGAACTCCCAAATATCGCTTTGCAGATTACACGAACACAGTGTTAGCAAACTCTTTCATGAAGAGAAACGTGGAATTCTTTGAGGTGAATTCACACATCATAAAGAAGTTTCTCAGAAAGCTTCTTTCTAGTTTTTATTTGAGTATATTTCCTTTGTTCAAGTAGGCTTCAATGTGATAAAAAATATCACTTCTTAGATTCCCCAGTAACAGTGGTAACAGACTGCTCCATGAAAAGAAAGTGTAACTATGTGAAATGAATTAACACATCAGAGAACAGTTTCTCAGAAACTCTCTTTCTAGTTTTCATTTGAGAACATTTTTCTTTTCACCATGCCTCAGTGCACTCCCAAATATCCTTTGCAATTACAGGAACACAGTGTTATGAAACTCCTTTATGAAGAAAGGTGCTTGAATTCTGTAGGAGTGATTTCACACATAATAAAGAAGTTTCTCGAAGCTTCTTTCTCGTTTTAATTGAGTCTTCCCTTGTCAGCATAGGCTTCAAAGCGATCAAAATATCATTTCTAGAGATTCCCAAAACACTGGTAACAGACTGCTCCATGGGAGCAGACGTTTAACTCTGTGAGATGAATTCACACATCAAAAATATGTTTCTCAGAAAGCATCTTTCTGGTTTTCATCTGAGGATATTTCCTTTTTTACCTTATGCCTCTATGCGCCCCTAAATATCCATTTGCAGATTCCACATAAACAGTGGAACAAACTGTTTCAAGAAGAGGAAGGTGTATTTCACTGGGATGAATTTACACATCACAGAGAAGTTTCCCAGAAAGCTTTTTTCTAACTCTCATTTGAGAATACATCCTTTGTTTTCTTAGGCTTCAATGCGCGATAAAAATATCCCATTTCAGATTCCCCAAAAAGAGAGTTAACAGACTGCTCCAGAAAAAGAAAGTGTAACTCTGAGGGATGAATTCACACATCAGAGAACAGTTTCTCAGAAACCTTCTTTCTAGTTTTCATCTGAGGATATTTCCTTTTTCACCATGTGCCTCAGTGCACTCCCAAATATCACTTTGCAAATTATAGGAACACAGTGTTATCTAACTCCTTCATGAAGAGAAGGGTGTAATTCTGTGAGATGAATACACACAACACAAAGAAATTTCTCAGAAAGCTTCTTTCTATTTTCTATTTTAGGATATTTCCTTTGTCCCTGTAGGCTTCAATGCGAAAGAAAATATCACTTCTCACATTCCCCAAAAACAGTGGTAACAGACTGCTCCAGGAAAAGAAAGTGTAACTCTGTTAGATGGATTCACACATCTGAGAACAGTTCCTCAGAAACCTTCTTTCTAGTTTTCATTTGAGAATATTTCCTTTTTCACGATATGCCTCAGTGCACTCCCAAATATCACTTTGTAGATTACAGAAGCACAGTGCTAGAAAACTCCTTCATGAAGAGAAAGGTGTAATTCTGTGACATGAATTCACACATAATAAAGAAGTTTCTCAGAAAGCTTCTTTCTGCTTTTTATTTGAGGATATTTCGTTATCAGCATAGGCTTCAATGCGATGCAAAATATCATTTCTGAGATTCCCCAAAAACACTGGTAACAGACTCCTCCAAGAAACGAATGTTTAACTCTCTGAGATGAATTCACACATCAGAAATCAGTTTCTCAGAAAGTTTCTTTCTGGTTTTCCTCTGAGGATATTTCCTTTTTTACCTTAGGCCTCTATGTGATCCCAAATATCCTTTTGCAGATTCCACGAAAACAGTGGCAGCAAACTGTTTCATGAAGAGAAAGGTGTATTTCATTGGGGTGACTCACACATCACAGGGAAGTTTCCCAGATAGCTTTTTTCTAACTTTCATTTTCAGGATACTTCCTTTGTCTACTTAGGATTCAATGCGATAAGAAATATTCCTTTTCAGATTCCCCAAAAAGAGTGGTAACAAACTGCTCCAGGAAAGGAAAGTGTAACTCTGTGAGACGAATTCACACATCAAAGGACACTTTCTCAGAAACCTTCTTTCTAGTTTTCATCTGAGGATATTTCCTTTTTCACCATATGCCTCAGTGCACTTCCCAATATCACACTCTGCAGATTACACGAGAACACCAGTTTTTGTAAGCCTCCTTCGCGCCAGAGAGAAAGGTGTAATTCTGTGAGGTGAATTCACACATCACAAAGAAGTTTCATGGAAAGCTTCTTTCTAGTGTTTATTTTAGGATAAGTCCTTTGTCCGCGTAGGCTTCAATGAGATAAGAAATATCACTTTTCAGATTTCTCAAAAGGAGTGGTAACAGACTGCTCCATGAAAGGAAAATGTAACTCTGTGAAACGGATTTACTCATCAGAGAACAGTTTCTCAGAAATTTTCTTGCTACTTTTCATCTGAGGATATTTCCTTTTTCACCATATGCCTCAGTGAACTCCCAAATATCACTTTGCAGATTACAGGAACACAGTGTTAGCAAACAACTTCATGAGGAGAAACGTGGAATTCTGTGAGGTGGGTCACCCATCACAAAGTTTCTCCAGAAAGCTTTTCCTATGGATTTTATATTTGAGGATATTTCCTTTGTCCACGTAGGTTTCAGTGCGATAAAATATATCATTTTCTTATTCCCCAAAAACAGTGATAACAGACTGCTCCATGAAAAGACAGTGTAACTCTGTGAGACGAATTCACACATCAGAGAACAGTTTCTCAAGGCAACTAACTTTCTAGTTCTTATCTGAGGATATTTCCTTTTCACCGTATGCCTCAGTGTACTCCCATATATCCCTTTGTAGATTGCACGAACACCATGTTAGCAAACTCTTTTATGAAGAGAAAGCTGAATTCTCAGAAAACTTCTTTTTCCTTTTTATATGATTACATTTCCTTTTCCACCAGAGCCCTCAATGTGCTCCCAAATGTCACTTTGCAGATCCCAGGAGACCAGTATTAGCAAACAGCTTCATGAACAGAAAGGTGGAACTCTGTGAGATGAATCCAAAGAGAAATTTCTCATAAAACTTCCTTCTCATTCTTTTGGAGGATATTTCCTTTGCCACCATAAGCTTCATTGTGCTAGAACCAATACCCATTGCAGATTTCAAGAAAACAGAGTTAGGAAACTGATCAATGAAAAGAAAATTGTAAATCTGTGAGTTGTATTCACACATCACAAAGTAGTTTCTCACAGCACTTCTTTTCAGTTTTTATCTGAGGATATATCTTTTTCACCATAGAGCTCCATGTGCTCCCAAATATCACTTTGCAATTTCCACGAGAACGGTGTTAGCAAACGGTTTCATGAACAGAAAGGTGGAACTCTGTGAAATGAATTCACAGATGACAAAGTAATTTCTCAGAAAGCTTCTTTCTTGTTTTAATCTGAGGATATTTTTTTTTCCACCATAACCCTCAATGCGCTCCCAAATATCACTTTGCAGATTCCACAAGAACAGTGTTAGCAAAAGACTTCATGAACAGAAAGATGGAACACTGTGTGATTAATTCACAGAACAGAAAGAAATTTCTCAGAAAACTTCTTTCTCTTTTTTTCTCTGAGGATATTTCCTTTGGCCGTATAGTCTTCAAAGTGATCTGAAATATCAGTTCTCAGATTCTACAAAAAGAGGGGTAGCAAATGGCTCCACGAAATACAGGTGTAACTCAGTGAGTTGAATTCACACATCACAAAGCAGTTTCTCAGAAACCTTCTTTCTACTTTTTATCTGAGGATATTTCCTGTGTCACCATAAGCTTCATTGTGGTAAGAAATGTTTTCTTCAAGAAAACAGAGTTTTCTTTTTCTTTTCTTCAAGAAAACAGAGTTAGCAAACTGACCAAAGAAAAGAAAAGTGTAACCCTGTGATTTGCATTCCTGCGATCACAAAGCAGTTTCTCAGAACGCTTCTTTCCAGTTTTATCTAGGGATATTTCTTTTTTACCCGTAGCCCTCAATGCGCTCCCAAATACCACTTTGCAGTTTCCACGAAAACAGTGTTAGTAGCTTCATAAACAGAAAGGTGGAACACTGTGAGATGAATTCAAGGAAGAGAAAGTAATTTCTCAGAAAATTTCCCTCTCCTTTTTATCTGAGGATATTTCCTTTTTCTGTATCATCTGCAATGAAATCCGAAATATCAGTTCTCGGATTCCACAATGGCAGAGATATCAAATGGCTGCACAAAATACAGGTGTAACTCAGGGAGTTGAATTCACACATCACAAAGCAGCTTCTCAGGAAGCTTCTTTCTACGTTTTATTTGAGGATATTTCGTTTGTCACCGTAAGCTTCATTGCACTAAGAATGGGATATCCATGGCAGATTTCAAGAAAACAGAGTCACCAAACTGATCAATGAAAAAAAATTTGTAACTCTGTGAGTTGCATTCACACGTCACAATGCAGTTTCTCAGAAAGTTTCTTTCCAGTTTTTACCTGTGGATATTTCCTTTTTCACCATACCCCTGAATGCACTCTCAAATATCACTTTGCAGTTTCCATGAGAACAGATATATCAAACGGTTTCACGAACAGAAAGGTGGAACTCTGTTATATGAATTCACAGATCACAAAGAAGTTTCTCAGAAAATTTCTTTCTCGTTTTCACCTGAAGATAATTTCTTTTCCACCATAGCACTCCATGCGCTCCAAAATATCACTTTGCAGTTCCACGAGAGCAGTGTTATCAAATGGCTTCATGAACAGAAAGGTGGAACTCTGTGAGATGAATTCAAATAACAAAAAGCTATATCTCAGAAAACTTCCTTCTCATTTTTATCTGAGGATATTTCCTTTCACCATATAGTCTTCAAAGCGATCCGAAATATCAGTTCTCAGATTCCACAAAAACATGGCTAGCAAACGGCTCCACGAAATACAGGCATAACTCAGTGAGTTGAATTCACACATCACAAAGCAGTTTCTCAGAAAGTTTATTTTGACTTTTTATCTGAGGATATTTCCTTTGTCACCATTAGCTTCATTGCGCTAAGACATAGGCCATTGCAGATATCAAGAAAATGGAGTTAGCAAACTGATGAATGAAAGGAAAACTGTAACTCTGTGACTTGCCTTCATACGTCACAAAGCAGGTTCTCAGAACGCTTCTTTCCAGTTTTATATGAGGATATTTCCTTTTTCACCATAGCCCTCTATGCGCTCCCAAATATCACTTTGCAATTTCCACGTGGACAGTGTTAGGAAATGGCTTCATGAACAGAAATGTGGAAGTCTGTAGGGGCCGATTCACAGATCAAAAAGAAGTTTCTCAGAAATCTTCTTTCTCATTTTTATCTGATTATATTTCCTTTTCCACGATAGCCCTCAATGCCCTCCCAAATATCACTTTGCAGATTCCACAAGAATGGTGTTAGCAACCGGCCCCTCGCGGGCAGCTGGAACTCTGTGAGGTAGATTCACAAATCTAAAGAAGTTTCTCAAAGCTTCTTTCTCGTTTTATCTGATTGTATTTCCTTTTTCCATCTGGAGCCTCAATGCGCCTATAAATATCGCTTTACCGATTCGAGAACAGTATGAGAAAACAGCTTCATAAGACAAAAATGGAACTCTGAGATGAATTCAAGAAAAGAGAAAAGAAATTTCTCAGAAAACTTTTATCTTTTTAAATCTGAGGATATTTCCTTTTTCCATATCATCTTCAAAGCGATCCAAAATATCAGATCTCAGATTCCAGAAAAACAGGGTTAACAAACAGATCAATGAAAACTAAAGTGTAATTCTGTGAGTTGCATTTACACGTCACAAAGCAATTTCTCCAGGCACTTTCCACTTTTCTGAGGGATATTTCTTTTCACCATAGCCCTCAATGTGCTCCCCAAATATCCATTTCAGGAGTTTCCACAGAACAGTGGTATAAAGAGCTTCATGAACCAAAGGTGGTACTCTCTGAGATGAATTCACAGAACACAAAGAAATTTCTCAGAAAAGAAACTTAGCTCCGTTTTTATCTAGGATATTTCGCTTTTTGCGTATCATCTTCAAAGCGGGTTCAAAATATCGATTCTCAGATTCCACAAAAACAGGGCCCCAACAAACGGCTCCATGAAATACAAGTGTAACTCAGTGAGTTAAATTTACACATCACCAGCAGTTTCTCAGAAGGCTTCATTCTGTTTTTTATCTGGAATAATTTCCTGTGTCACCATAAGCTTCATTGCACTGCCGAAATATCTCAGTGCAGATTTCAAGAAAAGAAGTGTTGGGCTTGAACAATGAAAGAAAAGTGCTTAACTCTGTAAGGTTGCATTCATGCATCACAAAGCAGTTTCTCAAAGATGCTGCTTTCCAATTTTATCCTGAGGATATTTCCTTTTTTACCCATGGCCTCAAATGCAGCTCCCGAATATCACTTTTGCAGTTTCCATGCAAGAACAGTGTTATTACATGACTACATAGAAAGAGTGGGAACGTATGTGAGATGAATTCACGGGTCACAAAGACATTTCTCAGAAACCTTCTTTCTCGTTTTTATCTGAAGATATTTTCTTTTCCACCAGAGCCCTCCATGCACTCCCAAATATCATTTTGCAGATTCCGAAAGGCAGTGTTAGCAAACTGGCTTCATGAACAGAAAGGTGGAATACTGTGGATGAATTGACCAATCATGATAAACTATCCAAAATTGCTTTTTTCCAGTTTTATCACAAAGGGATATCTCCTTTTTCACCATAGCCCTGATAGAAACCCCAAATATCACTTTTGCAGTTTTCTAGACAACAGTGTTAGCGGCAGCTTCCATGAACAGAAGGTGGAACACCTTTTCTTGAAATCTGCAATGCAGGATCTTCTTGGATTTAGCTTATGGTGACAAAAGTATCCTCTGATTAAAACAGAAAGATCTTTCTGAGAAACGCTACTTTATGAGTAGTTGTCTGGGTCCACATTTTCTGGTGGTTTCTAACACTGTTTTATATGAGAATATGAAAGAACTGATACTTAGAACTTTGTGGAACCTGTGGTGAAAGGCAACTCTCCTCGATGAAGACAGAAGAAGGTTTCTGAAAACTATATCTGATGTGGTGTCTCACAGAGATACATTTCTTTCTTGGAGCATTCTGTTACTACTGTTTTGTTGAATGGAAGGAATATTTGATTTAAGCTATATGAAGTTTGTCTGCGGACAAAGTATCTCAATTGAAAGCGATTTAGAAGCTTTCTGCTGAATCTATATGATATGTGAATTCTGAAGTTGAAACCCACTCTTTGATGGAGGAGTTTGCTAGCACCACAATGGAATCTCAGAAATGATATCTTGAATATCGTTAGTCCACATTGGCAAAATGAAATATCATCCGGTAGGAAACTGCAGAAAACCTTCTCAGAAACTGCTTTTTGTTGCTGAGTGAATTACAGCTCACAGTAACATCATTATTTTCAGTAGAAGCTTGCTCACAGTCTTTGCACAAGAGTGTGCGTAGGGGCACCTGCGAAGTGATTGGAGACCACAATAGCTCAAGCGAAAAGTAGAAACTTTCTGAGAAACTGTTTGTGATGTGAATTCAATTCACTGAATTACCTGTAACATTGGAGCCGTTGCACAACCCTGATTTTTTTGTGGGAATCACAGAGAAAGGAGATATTACAGATATTTTAGAAACTATCTGACTGAAATATCTCAGTTCGCTCAAACGAAGCTTTCACGAGAGCACACTATGTGATATGGGTCAGCCATGAAGATACCTGCCCTACTCGCCAGCATTTTATAACAGTGATTTAGTGGAGATAATAAAAGAAAGTGATATTTAAGGAAACAATTGGAGCCTCTCTGGTGAAGGAAATATCCTTAGATGAAAAATGAAGGAAGCTTTCTGAGAAACCCGGCTTGCTATGATGGGTGGATTCATTTTAGGAAGTTATAATTTCATATCATGGGCAGTCTGTACCACTGTCTTTGGGGGAGCCATGAAAGAATATAAAGGATGTGGAGGCCTAGGCTGAAAGGAAATATCACCAGTAAAACGTGAAGCTTTCTGAGAGCTCTTTAATGATAATGCTAACCACATCTAAAGAGAGTTGCACCTTAGTCTTCATGGGCAGTTTGCTAACACTGTTTTCGTGGAAACTGCAACGTGATATTTGGGGAGCACGGTAGGGCCTGTAATTGTCAAAGAAATATCCTCAGCTGAAAATGGAAAAGCGTTCTGAAAACTTCGCATTATGATATTGTGAATGCAACTCACTGACTTACACTGTTCTTTTTATCCGATCAGTTTGCCAACGTACTATTTTCTTGGGAAATCTGCAATGGGATATTTCTTAGTGCCATGAAGCTTACAGTGACAAGGAAATAATATGATAAAACGAAAGAAGCTTTCCTGAGAAACTGCTTTGTGATGTGTGAATTCATCTCACAGGAGTTACATGTATTTCGTGGAGCTGTTTTGCCTAACACTCTTTTTGTGGCATCTGAGAGTGATATTTAAATTGCTATGAATACTCCTTGGATGAAGGAAATATCCTCAGATATAGAAACTGGAAAGAAGCTTTCACGAAGCTTCTTTGTGATGTGTAATTCATCTCCTAGAGTTACTGCCCCTACTCTTCATGAAGCAGTTTGCTAACACCGTTTCCTGGAATCTGAAAAATGTGACATTTATAGGAGCATTGAGGGCTATGGAGAAAAGGATATATATAGATGAAAACTTTGAAGCACTCTGAGAAACTGCATTATGATGTGTGAATACAACTCACTTGAGTTACAGTGTTCTTTTCATTGATGAAATTTTGCTTTAAAACTGTTTTCTTGAAATCTACAATGGAATATTTCTTAGTGCAATGAAGCTTCGTTGACAAAGGAAATATCCTCCGATAAAACTAGACAGAGAAGATTTCTGAGAAGCTGCTTTGTGATAGGTAGAGTTCATCCTCACAGGTTTACGTTCTCCTCCATAGAAAGCAGTTTCTAATGCAGTTTTCATGGAATCTACAGAAGTGATATTTAGGAGCATTGGGGCCTGTGGTGACAAGGAAATATCCTCCAGATGAGAAACTGAGAGAAACTAGCCCGATCGAGAAACTGCGTTGTGATGAATGCAACTCCACAGAGTTACACTTTTCTTTTCATTGATGGATTTGCCAACTTACTGGCTTGAAATCTGCAATGGGATGTGCCCAGCCACCATGAAGTTGTGGTGGCAAAGGAAATATCCTCCGATTAAAACGACAAAGATTCTTTCTGAGAAACTGCTTTGTGATGTGTGAATTCATCTCACAGAGTTACACATGTATTTCGTGGAGTCGTTTCTAGTACTCTTGTTGTGGCATCTGAGAAGTGATATTTTGGATCACTATGAAGACGCCTCGGACTACACAGAAGCTTTCTGAGAAACAACTTTACGATGAGTGAGTTCATCTCACAGAGTTACACCTTTCTCTTCATGAAGTAGTTTGCTAACACTTACTGTTTTCGTGGGATCTGAAAAGTGATATTTGGGAGTGCATTGAGGGCTATGGTGAAAAAGCATATATCCACAGATGAAAACTTTAAAGAAGCGTTCTGAGAAACTGCATTGTGATGTGTGAATGCAACTCACAGAGGTACACTTTTCACTTCATTGATCAGTTTGCTAACACTCTGTTCTTGAAATCTGCAATGGCATATTTCTTAGTGCAATAAGAAGCTTCGGTGACAAAGTATCCTCAAATAAAAATCGAGAAAGAAGTTTTCTGAAATTGCTCTGATATGTGACTTCATCTCACAGAGTGACACCATTATATCCTGGAGTCGTATGCTAGCCCTGTTTTTGTGGAATCTGAGAAGTGATATTTTGGATTGCTTTGAAGACTATACGTTCAAAGGAAATATCCTCATATAAAAACGAGAAAGAAGCTTTCTGAAACTCGTTTGTGATCGCAGCGAATTCTTCTCACAGAGTTCCACCTATCTGTTCATGAGTCTGTTTGCTAACATTGTTCTTGTGGAATCTGCAATGAGATAGTTGCTCCCAAATATCACTTTGCAGTTTTCAAAAAGAAAGAGTGTCAACAATGACTAGAAGATGAAGTCTCTGAGGGATAGTCCACAGATCCTAAGAGATTTCTCAGAGAAGAGCTAATGAATTTTTATCGTGAGACTATTTTCTTTCCTCTAAGCCTCATTTCCCGATATCACTTTCGAATTTCACTAGAAGAACAGTATGTTAGCAAAAACTCATGAACTTGAAAAGATGGTACTCTCTGAAATGAATTCACAGAACACGAAGAAATTTCAAGAAACTTCTTTCTCGTTTTTATCTGAGGATATTTCCTTTTTCCGTATCATCTTCAAAGCCATCCAAAATATCCGTGCTCAGATTCGACAAAAACAGGTCTGGCAAACGGCTCCATGAAATACAGGTGTAACTCAGTGAGTTGAATTCACGCATCACCAGAAACGGTTTCACCGAGGAAGCTTCTTCTTACTTTTTATCTGAGGATATTTCCTTTGTTACCATAAGCTTCCATGTGCTAAGAAATATCACTTTGCAGATTTCCAGAAAACTGTGTTAGCAAACTGATTCATGAAAAGAAAAGTGAAACTCTGTGAGTTGCATTCACACGTCACGAAGCAGTTTCTCAGAACTCTTCTTTCCAGTTTTCATCTGAGATTTCCTTTTTCACCATAGCCCTCAATGCGCTCCCAAATATCACCTTGCAGATTCCACGAGAACTTTGTTAAGAAACGACTTCATGAACAGAAAGGTGGAACTCTGTGAGATAAATTCACAGAACATAAAGAAGTTTCACAGACTGCTTCTTTCTCGTTTTCATCTTATTATATTTCGTTTTCCTCCACAGCCCTCAATGCACTCTGAAAAATCACTTTGCATAATCCAGTAGAACAGTTTTAGTAAAGAGCTTCATGAACTGAAAGGTGGAACTCTGTGAGATGAATTCACAGAACACAAAGAAATTTCTCATATAACTTCTTTCTCATTTTCATCTGAGGATATTTCATTTTTTCGTATCATCATCTAAGCGATCTGAAATATCAGTTCTCAGAATCCACAATAACCGGCTAGCAAAAGACTCCACAAAATAAAGTTGTAATTCAGTGAGTTGAAATCACACATCACAAAGCAGTTTCTCAGAAAGATTCTTTCTACTTTCTCTCTGAGGATATTTCCTTTGTCACTGTAAGCTTCATTGCGCTAAGAAATATTCCATTGCAGATTTCAAGAAAACAGAGTTAGCAAGTTGATCAATGAAAATCAAAGTGTAAGTCTGTGAGTTGCATTCACACGTCACGAAGCAGTTTCTCAGAATGCCTCATTCCAGTTTTTATCTGAGGATATTTCATTTTTCACCATAGCCCTCAATGCGCACCCAAATATCACTTTGCAGATTCCACAAGAACTTTGTTAAGAAGCGGCTTCATGAACAAAAAGGTGGAAGTCTGTGAGATAAATTCACAGATCACAAAGAAGTTTCTCAGAAAGATTCTTTCTCGTTTTTATCTGATTGTATTTCCTTTTCCACCATAGCCCTCAATGTGCTCCAAGTATCTCTATGCAGCTTCCATGAGAACAGTATTAGCAAACAGCTTCATGAACAGAAAGGTGAAACTCTGTGAGATGAATTCACAGAAAAGAAAGAAACGTCTCAGAAAACTTCTTTCTAGTGTTTGTCTGAGGATATTTACTTTTTCCGTATAGTATTCAAAGCGATCTGAAATATCAGTTCTCAGATTCCACAAAAAAAGAACTAGCAAACGGCTCCATGAAATACAGTTGTAACTCAGTGAGTTGAATTCACACATCACAAATCAGTTTCTCAGAAAGCTTCTTTCCTCTTTTCATCTGAGGATATTTCCTTTGTCACATTAGCTTCACTGCGCTAAGAAATATGACCTTGCAGATTTCAAAAAAAAAAACAGATTTAGCAAACTGATCAATGAACAGAAATGTGTAACTCTCTGATTTGTATTCACAGGTCACGAAGCAGTTTCTCAGATCGCTTCTTTCCAGTTTTTCTCTGAGGATATTTCCTTTTTCAACATACCCCTCAATGTGCTCCTAAATATCACTTTGCTGTTTCCACTAGAATAGTGTTAGCAAGCGGCTCCAAGAACAGATAGGTGGAACTCTGTAAGATGAATTCACAGATCACTGAGAAGTTTCTCAGATACCTTCTTTCTCGTTTTTATCTTATTATATTTCGTTTTCCTCCGTGGCCCTCAATGTGCTCCCAAATATCACTTTGCTGTTTCCACTAGGACAGTGGTAGCAAGGAGCTTCATGAACCAAAAGGTGGAACTCTGTGAGATGATTTCACAGAACACAAAGAAACTTCTCAGCAAACTTCTTTCCCGTTTTTATCTGAGGATATTTCCTTTTTCCGTATCATCTTCAAAGCGATCCGAAATATCAATTCTCAGATTCCACAAAAACACGCTAGCAAACGAATCCAGGAAATACACTTGTAACTCAGTGCATTGGATTCACACATCACAAAGCAGTTTCTCAGGAAGTTTCTTTCTACTTTTTATCTGAGGATATTTCCTTTGTCACTGTAAGGTTCATTGCCCTAAGAAATATGCCATTGCATATTTCAAGAAAACAGAGTTAGCAAACTGATCAATGAAAGAAAAGTGTAACTCTGTGAGTTGTATTCATAGGTCATGAAGCAGTTTCTCAGAACGCTTCTTTCCAGTTTTATCTGAGGATATTTCCTTTTTCACCATAGCCCTCAATGTACTCCCAAATATCACTTTGCAGTTTTCACGAGAAGAGTGTCTGCAAATGGCTTCGAGAAGAGAAAGGTGGAACTCTGTGAGATAAATTCACAGATCACAAAGAAGTTTCTCAGAAAGATTCTTTCTCGTTTTTATCTGATTGTATTTCCTTCTCCACCGTAGCCCTCAATGCGCTCCAAGTATCTCTATGCAGATTCCACAAGAACAGTGTTAGCAAAGAGCTTCATGAACAGAAAGGTGGAACTCTGTGAGATGAATTCACAGAAGAGAAAGAAATGTCTCAGAAAACATCTTTCTAGTGTTTATCTGAGGATATTTACTTTTTCCGTATAGTATTCAAAGTGATCTGAAATATCACTTCTCAGATTCCACAAAAAAAGGACTAGCAAACGGCTCCAACAAATACAGTTGTAACTCAGTGAGTTGAATTCACACATCACAAATCAGTTTCTCAGAAAGCTTCTTTCTACCTTTTATCTGAGGATATTTCTTTTGTCACCATTAGCTTCACTGCGCTAAGAAATATGACATTGAAGGTTTCAAGAAAACAGATTTAGCAAACTGATAAATGAAAAGTGTAACTCTCTGATTTGCATTTACACGTCACGAAGCGGTTTCTCAGAACGCTTCTTTCCAGTTTTTATTTGAGGATATTTTGTTTTTCACCATACCCCTCAATGTGCTCCCAAATATCACTTTGCGGTTTCCACTAGAACAGTGTTAGCAAACGACTTCAAGAACACAAAGGTGGAACTCTCTGAGATGATTTCACAATTCACAAAGAAGTTTCTCAGACAGCTACTTTCTCGTTTTTATCTTATTATATTTCGTTTTCCTCCATAGCCCTCAATGCGCTCCCAAATATCACTTTGCAGTTTCCACTAGGACAGTCGTAGCAAAGAGCTTCATGAACTGAATGGTGAAAGTCTGTAAGATGATTTCAGAGAACACAAAGAAACTTCTCAGAAAACTTCTTTCTCGTTTTTATCTGAGGATATTTCCTTTTTCCATATCGTCTTCAAGCAATCCGAAATATCAGTTCTCAGATTCCACAAAAACAGGCTAGCAAACGGCTCTAGGAAATACACTTGTAACTCAGTGAGTTGAAATCACACATCACAAAGCAGTTTCTCAGAAAGCTTCTTTCTGCTTTTTATCTGAGGATATTTCCTTTGTCACTGTAAGCTTCATTGCCCTAAGAAATATGCCATTGTAGATTTCAAGGAAACAGAGTTAGCAAACTGATCAATGACAGAAAAGGGTAACTTGTGAGTTGCATTCAAAGGTCATGAAGCAGTTTCAGTGAACGCCTTTCCAGTTTCTATCTGAGGATATTTCCTTTTCACCAGCCCTCAATGTGTTCTAAATATCACTTGCAGTTTCAAAAGAAGAGTGTCAGCAAACGGTTTAAGAAGAGAAAGGTGGAACTCAGAGATGAATTACAGATCACAAAGAAGTTTCTCTCAGAAAGCCACTTCTCGCTTTTATGTGAGGATACTTTCTTTCCTCCATAGCCCCTCAATGCACTCCCAAATATCACTTTCAGATTTCCACTAGAACAGTGTTAGCAAAGAGCTTCATGAACCTAAAGGTGGTACTCTCTGAAATGAATTCACAGAACACAAAGAAATTTCTCAGAAAACTTCTTTCTCGTTTTTATCTGAGGATATTTCCTTTTCCCTATCATCTTCAAGGTGATCCCCGGCTATCAGTCTCAGATTCGGACGCAAAAAGGTCTGGCAAACGGCTCCAAGAAATACAGGTGTAACTCAGTGACGGAATTCACAATATCACAAAGCAGTTTCTCTGAGAGCTTCTTCCTACTTTTTATCTCAGGATAATTCCCTTGTCACCATATGTTTCCATGCGCTAAGAAATATCCCATTGCAGATTTCCAGAAAACTGTGTTAGCAAACTGATCAATGAAAAGGAAACTGTAACTCTGTATATTGCGTTCACACGTCATGAAACAGTTTCTGGGAACCCTTCCTTCCAGTTTTTATCTGAGGATATTTCCTTTTTCATGATAGCCCTCAATTCGCTCCCAAACGTCACTTTGCAGATTCCACAAGAACTTTGTTAGAAAACGGCTTCATGAACAAAAGGTGGAACTCTGTGAGATAAATTTACAGATCACAAAGAAGTTTCTCAGACCACTTCTTTCTCGTTTTTATCTGATTGTATTTCTTTTTCCACCATAGCCCTCAAAGCACTCCAATTATCTCTATGCAGATTCCACGAGAACAGTGTTAGCAAACAGCTTCGTGTACAGAAAGGTGGAATTCTGTGAGATGAATTCACAGAACAGAAAGAAATTTCCCAGAAAACTTCTTTCTAGTGTTTATCTGAGGATATTTACTTTTTCCATATAGTATTCAAAGCGATCCGAAATATCACTTCTCAGATTCCACAAAAAAAGGACTAGCAAACGGCTCCAACAAATACAGTTGTAACTCAGTGAGTTGAATTCACACATCACAAATCAGTTTCTCAAGAAGCTTCTTTCTACTTTTTATCTGAGGATATTTCCTTTGTCACATTAGCTTCTCTCCGCTAAGAAATATGACATTGAAGATTTCAAGAAAACAGATTTAGCAAACTGATAAATGAAAAGAAAAGTGTAACTCTCTGATTTGCATTTACACATCACGAAGCAGTTTCTCAGAACACTTCTTTCCAGTTTTTAACTGAGGATATTTCCTTTTTCACCATACCCCTCAAAGTGCTCCCAAATATCACTTTGTTGTTTCCACTGGAACAGTGTTAGCAAACGGCTCCAAGAACAAAAAGGTGGAACTCTGTGAGATGAATTCACAGGTCACAAAGAAGTTTCTCAGACAGCTTCTTTATCGTTTTTATCTTAGTATATTTCGTTTTCCTCCAGAGCCCTCAATGCGCTCCCAAATATCACTTTGCCGTTTCCACTAGGACAATGGTAGCAAAGAGCTTCATAAACCGAAAGGTGGAACTCTGTGAGATGATTTCAGAGAACACAAAGAAACTTCTCAGAAAACTTCTTTCTCATTTTTATCTTATGATATTTCCTATTTCCGTATCATCTTCAAAGCGATCGAAATATCAGTTCTCAGAATCCACAATAACAGGCCAGCAAACGACTCCAGGAAGTACATTTGTACCTCAGTGAGTTGAAATCACACATCACAAAGCGGTTTCTCAGAAGTCTTCTTTGTACTTTCTCTCTGAGGATATTTCCTTTGTCACTGTAAGCTGCATTGCCCTAAGAAATATGCCATTGCAGATTTCAAGAAAACGGAGTTAGCAAACTGATCAATGAAAGAAAAGTGTGACTCTGTGAGTTGCATTTACAGGTCGTGAAGCAGTTTCTCAGAACGTTTCTTTCCTTTTTTTATCTGAGGATATTTCCTTTTTCCGTATCGTCTTCAAAGCAATTCGAAATATCAGTGGCCAGATTCCACAAAAACAGGTCTGGCAAACGGCTCCACCAAATACAAGTGCAACTCAGTGAGTTGAATTCACACATCACAAAGCAGTTTCTCGGAAAGCTTCTTCCTACTTTTTATCTAAGGATATTTCCTTTGTCACTGTAATCTTCCATGTGCTAAGAAATATCTCTTTGCAGATTTCCAGAAAACTGTGTTAGCAAACTGATGAATGAAAAGGAAAGTGTGACTCTGTAAGTTGCATTCACACGTCACGAAGCAGTTTCTGAGAATGCTTCCTTCCAGTTTTTATCTGAGGATATTTCCTTTTTCACGATAGCTCTCAATGCACTCGCAAATATCACTTTGCAGATTCCATGAGAACTTTGTTAGCAAAACGCTCTTTTCTACCTTTTTGCACTGTTTATTATACTTTAAGTTCTAGGCACATGGATAACGTGCAAGGCCATTACATGCAGGTACTTGTGCTATGTTGACATGCTGCAACCATCGCCAACTCGTCACCTCACCTCAACTGGTCATTTACATCAGGTATAAATCAATGCAATCCTCTCTCCCTCTCCCCATATCATAGGCCCTCTGCATTGTATGGATGTTCCTCTTCCTAAGTCCAAGTGATCTCATTGCTGAGTTCCCACCTATGAGTGAGAATATGGGTAGATTGGTTTCTGTTCTGCATAGCCTACTGAGAATGATGGTTTCAGCTGCACCATGTCCCTTGCCAGCGACACAACCTCCTTTTTATGGCTGCATAGTATTCCATGGTGTATATGCCACATTTTCCTAATCCAGTCTGTCCTTGATGGACATTTTGCTGATTCCAAAGTCTTTACATTGTGAATAGTGCCACAATAAACATACGTGTATGTCTTTATAGCAGCATGATTTTATAATCCTTTTGGGTATATACCAGTACTGGGATGGCTGGATTACAGGTACTTCTCTAGTTCTAGACCTTGAGGAACCGCCATACTGTTTTCTCTCATAATGGTTGAACTAGTTTACAATCCCACCAACAGTGTAAAAGTGTTCCATTTCTCCACACATCAATCTCCAGCAGCTGTTGTTTCCAAGGACTTTTTAATGATTGCCATTCTAATTGGTGAGACGGCATTCATTGTGGTTTGATTTGTATTTTCTGATGGCCAGTGATGATGAGCATTTTTTCATGTGTCTGTTGGCCGTATGAATGTCTTCTTTTGAGAAATGTCTGCTCATATCCTTGGCCCACTTTTTGATGGGGTTGTTTGTTTTTTTCTTGTAAATTTGTTTGAGTTCTTGTAGGTTCCGGATATTAGCCCTTTGTCAGATGAGTAGATTGCAAAAATTTTCTCCCATTCTGTAGGTTGCCTGTTTACTCTGATGGTAGTTTCTTTTGCTGTGCAGAAGCTCTTTAGTTTAATTAGATCTCATTTACCAATTTTGGCTTCTGTTGCCATTGCTTTTGGTGTTTTAGACATGAAGTTCTTGCCCATGCCTATGTCCTGAAAGGTATTACCTAGGTTTTCTTCTAGGGTATTTATGGTTTTAGGTCTAACATTTAAGTCTCTAATCCATCTTGATTTAATTTTCGTATAAAGAGTAAGGAAAGGATCCAGTTTCAGCTTTCTCCTTATGGCTAGCCAATTTTCCCAGCACCATTTATTAAATAGGGAATCCTTTCCCCATTTCCTGTTTATCTCAGGTTTGTCAAAGATCAGATGGCTGTAGATGTGTAGTATTATTTCTGAGGACTCTGTTCTGTTCCATTGGTCTATATCTCTGTTTTGGTACCAGTATCATGCTGTTTTCTTTATTGTAGCCTTGTAGTATAGTTTGAAGTCAGGTAGCGTGATGCCTCCAATTTTGTTCTTTTGACTTAGGATTGTCTTGGCAATGTGGGCTCTTTTTTGGTTCCATATGAACTTTTAAGCAGTTTTTTCCAATTCTGTGAAGAAACTCATTGGTAGCTTGATGGGGATTGTATTGAATGTATAAATTACCTTGGGCAGTATGGCCATTTTCACGATATTGATTCTTCCTATCCATGAGCATGGTATGTTCTTCCATTTGTTTGTGTCCTCTTTTATTTCACTGAGCAGTGGTTTGTAGTTCTCCTTGAAGAGGTCCTTTATACCCCTTGTAAGTTGGATTCCTAGGTATTTCATTCTCTTTGAAGCAATTGTGAATGGAAGTTCATTCATGATTTGGCTGTCTGTTTGTCTGTCACTGGTGTATAATAATGCTTGTGATTTTTGCACTTTAATTTTGTATCCTGAGACTTTGCTGAAGTTTCTTATCAGGTTAAGGAGATTTTGGGCTGAGACAATGGGGTTTTCTAAATATACAATCAGGTCATCTGCAAACAGGGACAATTTGACTTCTTCTTTTCCTAACTGAATACCCTTGATTTCTTTCTCTTGTCTGATTCACCTAACTATAAACTTCCTAAATACTACGCATGGAATCAGAGTGGTGAGGAGAGGGTCATCCCTGTTTCAGCTAGTTTTCAAAGGGAATTTTTGCAGTTTTTTCCCATTCAGGTTGTGATATTGCCTGTGGTTTTTTCTGCTAAATAGCTCTTATTATTTTGAGAGATATCGCCCATCACTGAATTTATTTTCAGAGTTTTTAGCATGAAGGGCTGTTGAATTTTGTCAAATAGCCTTTTCTGGCATCTATAGGAGATAGTCATGTGGGTTTTTTTTGTTGGTTCTGGTTTTATATGCTGGATTGCTTACAGATTTGTGTATATTGAATGCTCTTGCATCCCAGGGATGAAGCCCACGATCATGTATGTATAAGCTTTTTGATGTGCTGCTGAATCAGGTTTGCCAGTTTTTATTGACGATTACATCGAGCACCATCAGGACTATTGGTCTAACATTCCATTTTTGTTGGCCCTGCCAGGGCTTTGTGACAGATGATGTTGTCTCCCATAAATGAGTTAGGAGATTCCCTCTTTCATTGATTGAATAGTTTCAAAGGATTGGTACCAGCTCCCCAGCCTCTGGTAGAATTCAGCTGTGAATCCATCTATTCTGACTTTTTGGTTGGTAGGCCATCATTGCCTCACTTGAGCCTGCTAGTGGTCTGTCTCAGGAATTCAGCTTCTTCCTGGTTTCTCAGTCTCTTGCAAGAGTGTAAGTGTCCGGAAATTATCCATTTTCTAGATTTTCTCTAGTTTATTTGCATGAGGTGTTTATAGACCCTCTGATGGTAGTCTATTTCTGTGGTGTCGGTGGTGATATCCCCTTTATCATTTTTACAGTTCATTTGATTCTTTCTCTCTCTCTCTTTTTCTTTTTATTAGTCTTGCTAGCAATCTATCAATTTTGATGATCTTTTTCAAAACCAAATTCTGATCTCATGGATTTTTGAGGTTTTTATGTTCTATCTCATTCAGTTCTGCTCTGATTTTAGTTTATTTCTTGCCTCTGCTAACTTTGAATGTAGTTTGCTCTCGCTTCCTCTTAGTTCTTTTAATTGTGATGTTAGAGTGTCAATTTTGTGATTCTTTCCTAAGCTTCCAGGCATGTAGTGCCACAAATTTCCCTCACACACTGCTTTTACGTGTCCCCAGAGATTCTGGTGGTTGTGTGATCTTTAGTTTCATTGGATTTCAAAGAATACCTTTATTTGCCTTCATTTCAAGTGTACCCAGTTGTTCTTCCCGGAGGTCTGGTTTTATGTAGTTGGATCAGTTTTGATAGAGTTTTCTTATTCGAGTTCTAGCTTGATTGTACTGTGGTTTGGAGACAGTTTACAATTTTGCTGTTGCACATTTGCTGAGGAGTGCTTACTTCCACCAGGGTCAATTTTGGAATATGTGATGTGGTCTCATAAAGAATGTATATTCTGCTGATTTGCGTGAGAGTTCTTGCAGATGTCTATTATGTCTACTTGCCGCAGAGATGAGTTCAATTCTGGATATCCTGTTAACTCTCTGTCTCTCGTTGATCTGTCTAATGTTGACAGTGGGGTGTTGAAGTCTCCCATTACTATTGTATGGGAGTCTAAGTCTTTTGTAAGTCTTTAAGGACTTGCTTTATGAGTCTGGGTGCTCCTTTATTGGGTACATATATATTTAGAATTGTTAGCTCTTCTTGTTGAATTGATCCCTTTACGATTATGTAATGGACTTCTTTGTCTCTTTTGATCTTTGATGGTTTAAAGTCTGTTTTATAAGAGACTAGGATTGCAACCCCTTCTTTTTTTCTTCTCCATTTGCTTGGTAGATCTTCCTCCATCCCTTTATTTTGAGCCTATGTGTGGCCCTGCATGTCAGATGGGTCTCCTGAATACAGCAAATTAATGGGTCTTGACTCTTTATCCAATTTGCCAGTCTGTGTCTTTTATTTGGACCATTTAGTCCATTTACATTTAAGGTTAATATTGTTATGTGTGAACTTGATCCTGTCATTATGATATTAACTGGTTACTTTGCTCGTTAGTTGATGCAGTTTCTTTCTAGCCTCGATGGGCTTTACATTTTGGTTTGTTTTTGCAATGGCTGGTACCGGTTGTTCCTTTCCCTGTTTAGTGCTTCCTTCAGGGTCTCTTGTAAGGCAGGCCTGGTGGTGACAAAATCTGTAAGCATTTGCTTATCTGTAAAGGATTTTATTTCTCCTTCACTTAGGAAACTTAGTTTGGCTGGATATGAAATTCTGGTTTGAAAATTCTTTTCTTTAAGAATGTTGATATTGGTCCCCACTCTCTTCTGGCTTGGAGAGTTTCTGCCGAGAGATCTGCTGTTAGTCTGATGGGCTTCCCTTTGTGGGTAACTCGATATTTCTCTCTGGCTGCCCTTAAGATTTTTTCCTTCATTTCAACTTTGGTGAATCTGGCAATTATGTGTCTTGGAGGTGCTCTTCTCGAGGAGTATCTTTGTGGCGTTCTCTGTATTTCCTGAATTTGAATGTTGGCCTGCCCTACAAGGTTGGGGAAGTTTTCCTGGATGATATCCTGAAGAGTGTTTTCCAACTTGGTTCCATTTTCCCCGTCACTTTCAGGCACCCCAATCAGACGTAGATTTGGTCTTTTTACATAATCCCAAACTTCTTGCAGGCTTTGTTCATTTCTTTTTCTTCTTTTTTCTTTTGGTTTCTCTTCTCGCTTCATTTCATTCTTTTAATCCTCAATCGCTGATACTCTTTCTTCCAGTTGATTGAGTCGGTTACTGAAGCTTGTGCATTTGTCACTTATTTCTAATGTCATGGTTCTCATCTCTGTCCATTCGTTTATGACCTTCTCTGCATTAATTATTCTAGTTATCCATTCTTCCAGTGTTTTTTCAACATTTTTAGTTTCTTTACGCTGGGTACGTAATTCCTTCTTTAGCTCTGAGAAGTTTGTTGGACTGGAGCCTTCTTCTCTCATCTC
>NW_022165457.1:0-1668 GCF_008728515.1 Papio anubis
TGTGCCTTGGCTCGACTTGCCTTGTGCCTTGGCTTGCCTTGCCTTGCCTTTTGCCTTCACTTGCCTTGCTTGAGCCTTGCCTTGCCTTGCCTTGCCTTGCTTTGCCTGGTGACTTGACTTACCTTGTGCCTTACTTTCCCTTTGCTTGCCTTTTGCTTGCCTTGTGTCTTGCTTTGCCTTGCCTTGCCTTGTGCCTTGCCTTGCCTTGTGCCTTGCCTTGTCTTGCCTTGTCTTGCCTTGCCTTGCATTGCCTTGCCTTGTGTCTTGATTTTTCCTTGCCTTGTTCCTTGCCTTGCCTCGACTTGTGTCTTGCCTTGCCTTGTGCCTTGCCTTGCCTTGCCTTGCCTTGCCTTGTGCCTTGCCTTGTATTGCTTTGCCTTGCTTTGTGCCTTGCTTTGCCTTGCATTGTGCCTTGCCTTGTGCCTTGCATTGCTTTCCCTTGCCTTGTGCCTTACCTTGCCTTGCCTTGACCTGTGTATTGATTTGCTTTGCCTTGTTACTTGCCTTCCTTTGGCTTGTGTCTTGTCTTGTGCCTTGCCTTGCTTTGTGCCTTGCTTGTGTCTTGGTTTGCCTTTCCTTGTGCCTTGCCTTGTCTTCCCTTGTCTCGTGCCTTGCAATGCCTTGCCTTGTGCCTTGCCTTGTGCCTTCCCTTGCCTTGCTTTATGCCTTGCCTTGCCTTGGCTTGCCTTGCCTTGTAAATTGCCTTGCCTTGTGCCTTGCTTTGCCATGCCTTGTCTTGCCTTGTCTTGCTTTGTGCCTTGCCTTGCCTTGTCCCTTGCCTTGTTCTTGTGCTTGTGCTTGCTTTGGCTTGCCTTGATTGGGACTTGCCTGGCTGTGCCTTGCTTACTGACTTGCATTGCCTTGTGCCTTGCCTTGCATTTTACTTTGCCTTGCCATTCCCTTGTGCCTTGCCTTGCCTTTTGCCTTCACTTGCCTTGCTTTGTTTCTTGCCTTGCCTTGCATTGCCGGGTGCCTTGACTTCCCTTGTGCCTTGCCTTCCCTTCGCTTGGCTTTTGCTCGCCTTGCCTTGTGCCTTGCCTTTCTTTGGCCTTGCCTGGCCTTGATTTGCCTTGCCTTGCACCTTGCCTTGTCTTGCCTTGCCTTGCCTTGTGCCTTGGCTTGACTTACCTTGCCTTGCAATTTGCATTGCCTTGCCTTTCACCTTGCCTTGTGCCTTGTGTTGCCTTGCTTGTGCCTTGCCTCGTCTTGTGCCTTGCCTTGTGCCTTGCATTACCTTGCTCCTTGCCTTGCATTGACTTGTGCATTGATTTGCCTTGCCTTCCCTTGGCTTGTGCCTTGCCTTGCCTTACTTTGCCTCCCTTGTGACTTGCTTGTGCCTTGGCTTGCCTTGCCTTGTTTTGCCTTGTGCCTTCCCTTGCCTTGCCTTGTGCCTGATTTGCCTTGGCTTGTGCCTTGATTTGCCTTGGCTTGTGCCCTGCCTTGCTTGGGCTTGTGCCTTGCCTTGCCTTATAAATTGCTTTGCGTTGTGCCTTGCCTTGCCATGCCATGCCTTGACTTTCCATGCCTTGCCTTGTGCCTTGGCTTGCCTTCCCTTGTGCCTTGACTTGCCTTCCCTTGTGCCTTGACTTGCCTTCCCTTGTGCCTTGACTTGCCTTGCCTCGTGCCTTGTGTTGTTCTGTGCCTTACCTTACCTTCTCTCGTGCCTTG
>NW_022165458.1:0-1667 GCF_008728515.1 Papio anubis
CATATGGCTAGCCAGTTTTCCCAGCACCACTTATTAAATAGGGAATCATTTCCCCATTTCTTGTTTTTGTCTGGTTTGTCAAAGATCAGATGGTTGTAGATGTATGGTATTATTTCTGACGGCTCTGTTCTGTTCCATTGGTCTATATCTCTGGTACAAGTACAATGCTGTTTTGGTTACTGTAGCCTTGTAGTATAGTTTGAAGTCAGGTAGTGTGATGCCTCCAGCTTTGTTCTTTTTGCTTAGGATTGTCTTGACAATGCAGGCTCTTTTTTGGTTCCATATGAACTTTAAAGTAGTTTTTTCCAATTCTTTGAAGAAAGTCGTTGGTAGCTTGATGGGGATAGCAGTGAATCTATAAATTATGTTGGGCAGTATGGCCATTTTCATGATATTGATTCTTCCCTATCCTTGTAAGTTGGATTCCTAGACTTTGTTGTTCTTTAATATGTTTTGGTTATTCTGGGTCTTTTGCCTCTCCAAAATATTTTAGAATTTGATATGGTTTGGCTGTGTCCTGACCCAAATCTCATCTTGAATCATAACTCCCACAATTCCCAAGTATTGTGGGAGGAATTCATGGAGAGGTAATTGAAAAAAGGGGGCAGGTGTTTCCCATGCGGTTCTCATGTTACTGAATAAGTCTCACAAGATTTGGTGCTTTTAAAAATGGAAGTTTTCCTCCACAAGCTCTCTCTCTTTGCCTGCTGTCATCCACGTAAGACGTGACTTGCTCCTTCTTACCTTCTGCCATGATTGTGAGGCCTCCCCAGCCACGTGGAATATAAATCCATTAAACTTCTTTCTTTTGGAATTGCCCAGCCTTGGGTATGTCTTTATCAGCATCGTGAAAATGGACTAATACAGAAATAATTTATATTCACAAATAACTTTCTGGGATTTGGATTTGTATCGCATTGAAATATAGATGAAGTTGGGAAGAGCTGACATCTTAAAACTGTTGAGTCTTTATATTCATAAACAAGAAATGTATCTCCATTTATTTAGTACTTCTTTGACCTTTTCAAAGTTTTGTAGTTTTCCTCATAAAGTTGTTATACATATTTTGTTAAGTTTTTATGTATTTTATTTTTTAACACTAATGTAAATAGTATTGTGTTTCAAATTTCAAATTCCAATTGCTCATTGATGGTAAAGAGGAAAGCAATTGGTTTTTGAATATTTATCTCATATCCTGTAACTTTGCCACAATTATCTATAAGTTCTGGGAGTTTGTGTTTGTTTATTTTTTTTATCAATTTTTTGAATTTTCTACATAGACCATTATATCATCACTAAAAAAAATGTTTTATGTCTTATTTTTCAATCAGTATACTTTTTATTTCTTTTTCATATTGCATTAGCTTTGATTTCAAGCATGGGATTGAAATGGCGAGAAAGGACATGTTTATCATGTTCCTGATTTTATTTAAAATAAAGATTTTAGTTTCTCACCATTAGGTATGATTTTTTTTTTTTTTTTTTTTTTTTTGAGACAGAGTCTCGCTCTGTCGCCCAGGCTGGAGTGCAGTGGCCGGATCTCAGCTCACTGCAAGCTCTGCCTCCTGGGTTCACACCATTCTCCTGCCTCAGCCTCTCAAGTAGCTGGGACTACAGGCGCCCGCCTCACCCGGCTAGTTTTTTGTATTTTTTAGTAGAGACGGGGT
>NW_022165459.1:0-1667 GCF_008728515.1 Papio anubis
ATGCCTGGCACATAGAGGACCACTAGATATTTATTGAATGCAGGAATAAATGAATGCTCGCCTCCTGCCTATTGACAACACACCTTCTGTTACAATTCTAGCTCTACATCCAGAAGTTCAGACAATGAGCAGCAATTAGAGATGTGTCCCTCGCAGTGATTCCCAGGTACCCCAATTTTAGTTTCAGAACTGCCCCAAAATTGTATTTGAAGACACAAGCAGTCCCGGCAGCCTTCTAATTCTTCCAACTAACCCCGTATCAGTTTAGAAAAACTCCTGGCAATGCTCCTAGTTAACTCCATGCCACTTACTGCAACACGTTACAGGCCCTCCAGTTTCTGTTGAAGCTGAGGATGGTTGCCATCTCCTCATCACTCAATTTAAAGTCAAAGACCTGGAAAGATAAGAGTTCCAGTACATCATCAGTAAGGCCGTTACTGCTGGGACTGGAGGCTGTCAGCCATTCTAGCAGGGAGTTCTAGCAGCATAAACTGGTCACAGGTGTTTTTCCCATTATATCCATGGGGTATAAATTTTTCTCTAAATTAAGTCGTACACAAAGACCGCAGTATTTGTAGAACTCAGTGTTCTAGGGGAGGGAGACCAGGCTCACAGGCACTAAGCCCCCCAGGTGTGCACAGGCCCTGTGCTCCATGATGTGCCCTTCTAGAAGACAGTTCTCCAAGGACAGTTGACACCTCCTCTGCTGCCGGAAGACGAGCAGGGAGGCCAGGACAGTCTGTTTATGTGGTGGCCCAGGGCTTAGCTGCTCAGGGGCAACTGAGGGTCTTCTCAGTGGTGTGAGGCACAGCTGTGCTCAGACCTGACAGAGCTTCACCAGGCACTGTCCCAGCATGTCTTAAGCCCATGGATCATTCATCTCAGGTATACTGAGCCTAGCACCCTAGACTGGAAAATGATAGGGTGGTGGGAACGGAGGGGGCCAAAGACAGTGCAGGAATGAGGTGAGAATCCTGGTGAGAGGGTCTGCCTCTGCCCCACCCCACTGAGAAGTACCAGGGCCGACCAGCCTGGATCTTACCTGAATGTTCTCAACAATGCGTGCCGGTGTCACAGACTTGGGGATCACAATCACATTCCTCTGGATATGGAAACGGATCAGAACCTGTGCGGAAAGGGGACATCATGTTTCCACTCAGCTACAAGGACCCTTCCTTTTATGGAAAGGAAGAATAAAACATCTCTGCAGCTCACTGTGGCTTCAGGTACAATCGCTGATACTGACTGAGCCCTTCGCAGCTATTAGACTTGTGCCAGCCCCCCGCCTCATTCTCTCCCTTCACCTTAGGGACAACTCTGTGATCTTCATTTTTTAGGAATAAGGAAAGCAGTTTGGGTCATAAGGCTGATCAGAGGTGTAGTTGGCATCTGCACCTATATCCCTAGACTCCAAAGCCATGCTTTACGACTTGGCTGTCGGGCTTAACAGGAAGCTGTGAGGCAGAAGCTATCTTTGTTTCAGTGACAGCTCTTGTGTTTCCTGGAGATTCCAACAGACTTCGAAGGAAACACTATAGATGGCTTCAGCTCCTGTGTTCTTCCCCTTTAAGGAGTTACTTGAGGACAACACAAGAAATGAAACATGAGACTGGAAGAAACAGTTGTTGGATAACAAGAAAAATAAAAATATGGCACCTGGGCTGTGG
>NW_022165460.1:0-1667 GCF_008728515.1 Papio anubis
CCCATCTCTACTAAAAATCTAAAAATTAGCTGGGTGTGGGGGCACATGCCTGTAATCCCAGCTACTTGGGAGGCTGAGGCAGGAGAATAGATTTAACTAGGGAGTCAGAGGTTGCAGTGAGCCAAGATGGCACCACTGTACTCCAGCCTGGTGACAGAGTGCGACTCCTTCTCAAAATAGTAATAATCATAATAATAATCATAATAAAACATTAAAAATGGGCAAAGGACATGAACCAAGACTTCTCAAAAGAAGACATTCAAACAGCTTACACACATGAGAAAACATTGTGCTTTTTACATGTATTGACAAATCATAATTTTGATTGGTCTTTACCCAGTGATGACATTAAAATGTATAGAATTCTTAGTGTATTGACTCTGGTATACCAAAATGCCCAACTGACAACCCCACTTAAATGTCTCACTGGTATCTGAAACTTAACATGTCCCAACACAACTTCTCCTGTTGCTTCCAACCACTGTCTTCTCCATTTAATTAAATGGAATGTCTATTCACCTACTTGACCAAGACTTACACTTAGGAATCATTCTATACTCCTTTTTTCCCTCCCTATACTTTAAATGCAATCTGTCGCCAAGTCAAGTCAGTTTTATTCTTAAAATATTTTTAAAATTTAACCTCTTGCTACCACCTTCATTGCCACTTACCAAGTAAAAACAACCTGGATTGCTTCGGAATCCTTCTAATGTCTCTGCTTTTACTCTTGTTCCCTCCATTTATTCTCAATACAGAAGCAAACGAATTCAGCTTTTAACATGTAAATTAGATCATATTCTGATTGCTCAAAATCTCCCAATGCTCCAATACCTTCTTGTTGCAGTCAGAAAAATATATCAGCTTCATTCCATGGTGCACATCTAAGGCCCATCACCCTCTCCCAAATATCTGGGCAAACTAATTAGGAAGCTCAGCTGCTCCCTGCTTTGATGCATGGAAAAGATTCAAATCAAGATCTTTCCCCCAGCCCCAAGCCTAACCACAATTTAAAAATCCAAGCCAGTCTCCTTTTCTTGCTCTGTGAAGCCATCTGTGGGCCAGCTTGGGAAGTCTACCTTGCTCTCTCAAAAAAATGTATTATATAAGGAATAAATCTATTCATATTCTCTTGGGGTGTGTGTGTGTGTGTGTGTGTGTGTGTGTGTGTGTGTGTGTGTATGTGTTCATCATCAGTCTTGACATCCAAAGCAAATTTGGGTGTGGATTCATCTTGCTTCTGCACAATGACTATCTAACAATGAAGGAATGAATAAATGATTCTTTCTGTGTGCTTTGTCTTCTAAAACTATTCCAAAATAAACTATTCTCTAATCCATTATTTTTTATTTTTTAACATGTTATTTGTATGTTTGTTCTCGTGTATGCCCTATGAAGGTTCTGTTAGTATCTGCACATCTATCTATCTGTCTATCTATCTATCTATCTATCTATCTATCTATCTATCTATCTAATCTATCTATTTTATCTCTTTCCTCATCAACTTGGAGTTATCATACTTGCCTCATTTACTTTTGGTACTGTGTATTACTTTCACTCCAATATCTTCATAACTAAAATTAATGGGAGGACCCCCATAATTTCTGCTTAAAGATTTAGAGTTTGGGGCTTATTATTTCTTCTGTGAGTGTTTTTTACATCATGTATCA
>NW_022165461.1:0-1667 GCF_008728515.1 Papio anubis
CATATGGCTAGCCAGTTTTCCCAGCACCACTTATTAAATAGGGAATCCTTTCCCCATTTCTTGTTTTTGTCTGGTTTGTCAAAGATCAGATGGTTGTAGATGTATGGTATTATTTCTGACGGCTCTGTTCTGTTCCATTGGTCTATATCTCTGGTACAAGTACAATGCTGTTTTGGTTACTGTAGCCTTGTAGTATAGTTTGAAGTCAGGTAGTGTGATGCCTCCAGCTTTGTTCTTTTTGCTTAGGATTGTCTTGACAATGCAGGCTCTTTTTTGGTTCCATATGAACTTTAAAGTAGTTTTTTCCAATTCTTTGAAGAAAGTCGTTGGTAGCTTGATGGGGATAGCAGTGAATCTATAAATTATGTTGGGCAGTATGGCCATTTTCATGATATTGATTCTTCCCTATCCTTGTAAGTTGGATTCCTAGACTTTGTTGTTCTTTAATATGTTTTGGTTATTCTGGGTCTTTTGCCTCTCCAAAATATTTTAGAATTTGATATGGTTTGGCTGTGTCCTGACCCAAATCTCATCTTGAATCATAACTCCCACAATTCCCAAGTATTGTGGGAGGAATTCTTGGAGAGGTAATTGAAAAAAGGGGGCAGGTGTTTCCCATGCTGTTCTCATGTTACTGAATAAGTCTCACAAGATTTGGTGCTTTTAAAAATGGAAGTTTTCCTCCACAAGCTCTCTCTCTTTGCCTGCTGTCATCCACGTAAGACGTGACTTGCTCCTTCTTACCTTCTGCCATGATTGTGAGGCCTCCCCAGCCACGTGGAATATAAATCCATTAAACTTCTTTCTTTTGGAATTGCCCAGCCTTGGGTATGTCTTTATCAGCATCGTGAAAATGGACTAATACAGAAATAATTTATATTCACAAATAACTTTCTGGGATTTGGATTTGTATCGCATTGAAATATAGATGAAGTTGGGAAGAGCTGACATCTTAAAACTGTTGAGTCTTTATATTCATAAACAAGAAATGTATCTCCATTTATTTAGTACTTCTTTGACCTTTTCAAAGTTTTGTAGTTTTCCTCATAAAGTTGTTATACATATTTTGTTAAGTTTTTATGTATTTTATTTTTTAACACTAATGTAAATAGTATTGTGTTTCAAATTTCAAATTCCAATTGCTCATTGATGGTAAAGAGGAAAGCAATTGGTTTTTGAATATTTATCTCATATCCTGTAACTTTGCCACAATTATCTATAAGTTCTGGGAGTTTGTGTTTGTTTATTTTTTTTATCAATTTTTTGAATTTTCTACATAGACCATTATATCATCACTAAAAAAAATGTTTTATGTCTTATTTTTCAATCAGTATACTTTTTATTTCTTTTTCATATTGCATTAGCTTTGATTTCAAGCATGGGATTGAAATGGCGAGAAAGGACATGTTTATCATGTTCCTGATTTTATTTAAAATAAAGATTTTAGTTTCTCACCATTAGGTATGATTTTTTTTTTTTTTTTTTTTTTTTTGAGACAGAGTCTCGCTCTGTCGCCCAGGCTGGAGTGCAGTGGCCGGATCTCAGCTCACTGCAAGCTCTGCCTCCTGGGTTCACACCATTCTCCTGCCTCAGCCTCTCAAGTAGCTGGGACTACAGGCGCCCGCCTCACCCGGCTAGTTTTTTGTATTTTTTAGTAGAGACGGGGT
>NW_022165462.1:0-1666 GCF_008728515.1 Papio anubis
GATGGACCACACCTGAGAGTTCCCGGGACAGAGGGACACACTAAGGGGGTGGATGAACCACACCTGAGAGTTCCTGGGACACACATAAAAACTATTGGGATAGACCAAACCTGAGAGTCCCCAGCATGAGGTAAACACTAAAGGAATTAATAGACACACCTGAGGGTCTCGAGGGTGGAGGTAAAACACTAAGGGGATGGATGGGCCACATCTGAGAGCCCAGGACAAAGGTAAACACTAAGGGGATGGGCCACACCTCAGGGTCACCAGGACAGAGGTAAACACTAAGAGGATGGATGAACCACAACGGAGAGTCCCCAGAACAGAGATAAAACACTCTGGGGATCGACCACATCTGAGGGTCCCAAGGCAGAGGTAAACACTAAGGAAATGGATGGACCACGCCTGAGGGTTCCCAGGATCGATGTAAACACTAATGGGAGGGATTGACCACACCTGAGAGTCTTGAGGATCACGGAAAAACACTAATGGGATGGACTGACCACACCTGAGGGTCTCCAGGACCGAGGTAAACACTAATGGGATGATGGATGGCACCTGAGGGTCTCTGGGAACGATGTAAAACACTAAGAAGATGGATGGATCACACCTGAGCATCCCCAGTACAAGAAAAGCACTAATAGGATGGACCATACCTGAGGATCTCCAAAACAGAGGGAAACGCTGAGGGGGTGGATGGGCCACACCTGAGGGTCCCCAGGACAGAGGGAAACACTGAGGGGGTGGATGGGCCACACCTGAGCGGCCCCAGGACAGAGGGAAACGCTGAGGGGGTGGATGGGCCACACCTGAGGCTCCTCAGGACAGAGCGAGGGACGGCTGTTGTTGGGATGATAATTCCACATCTTTGGAGAACAAGAATTCCAGGTAGTTCTCTTCTCTCCAAACAGCGTGGTTATGAACTAGCTCTCACTCCAGGAGGCTTTAAGGCTCCATATAACATCTGTAGTAATAAAGAAAAACAGGCCAGCTGCCATGGCTCACACCTGTAGTCCCAGCACTTTGGGAGGCCAAGGTGGGAGGACCACTGAGGCCAGGAGTCTGAGACCAGCCTGGGCAACATAGCGAAAGCCCATCTCTAAAAATAATTTCAAAAATGTAAAAAAAAAAAAAATAGTGGTAACTGTCACAACATATTGTTACAAACAAAGATTTACATGAAGGTGAAAAAAAAACTTTTTTTTTTTTTTTTAACCAGAATGATGCCTCAGTCTAGGGAGCGGTGTTTCCTCTCCGGAAGCAGCTGAAGCCCCGAGCTGCTGTCCACAGGCGGACGGACTCTCCCGGAGCCCCCAGTGGGCCTCGGCTCCTCCACGTCAGCTCCTCTCTTGTCCCTCTGCTGGTCCACGGGGGCCGCTGCAGCTGGCCAGGTCTCCTGGGAGTCAGAGGGGGCCGTGGGTTCCACCCCAGGGCCCACCTCATCAGCACTGTGCTCTCACCATCTGAGCACCAGCCCAGAGGAAAAGGAGAAAGAAAGGGTGAGGCTGATCCCCAAGCAAAACGGAAACGCCTCCACCTCCCACCCTCAAAAGCACCCAACAATGGGCCCTGGGCACTGGGGGCCTCACAAGGAGTTGTTTGCATCACAGTAAAATCTGCAACGTTCCCACGGCGTGTGAGTGGATGCTTCCTCAACACAGGCATG
>NW_022165463.1:0-1666 GCF_008728515.1 Papio anubis
TCCAAAACACAAATCAGTTTCCTGGCTTCAGTTACCTGCATATTTTTGGGCTGCTCTCCACTCTGAAACCAAACAGAGAAGGAGAAAAAAAGGTCAGAAATCTCAGTCAGTAACTCTGGAACCTTGGCAAAGGCTCCAGATGCATGAGGGATGCATGCAGCGAGAATGACCCCATTCCCACCATGACAGTGGGTTTGAATTCAGACTGGTCTAGGGGTTCACCATGTATTTTCTTGAGAAATTTTAGATCCAGTAGAGGCCTGTGTCATTGATACCAGAGCTACATGCAGGCTGAAATTCTGCTGAAAAAGGCAGGAGAATGGAGCATGTAGGTGAAGAGACTCTATAGGCAGCCTGGATGCCCTGAGACACAGACGTGGAGCCTCAGACTCTGACTGGCCAGGCTGTGCCCAGGAGGTCCAGCTGAGCCTGACAGATCCCCAAGATGCCCTCCAGATGTCCTGTCTTTTCGTGACATGCCTCCATTCTTAATGTGAATCAATCTGAGTGGATTTCTGTTTTGTTTTATCTTGTTTTGTTTTGCAACAAAGATATCACCAAGTCACAAAAGCAAAAGCAACACAAGACATTCTCAGAGTTCCAGATATTTACAGCAAGGCTTTGTTGCCCCAGTTTTGTGTCAGGATAACTGGTGAAGCTTTAAACACAATAGCTCTTGTGTGGGATATCTCAATTCTACAAAGATGTTGATTTTCCCTAAGTTTATCTGTAAGTTCAAAGCAATCCCATGTAAAACTCCTTTTTGGATTTTTTGGGGAGATTTATGAATTTATCCTAAAGTTTATATTTTAAAAAGGTTCATTCACTTTAAAAAAGGAATTGGAAATGGAGAAGGAAAACTTGTACTTCCAGATACTACAAAAGCCATAGCAGTAAAAACAATGATGTAACAGGTGTCTCTATATGGACAAACTCATATAGAGACAGGGATCCAATGTGCATCAAAGGTGGTTCCCCACATCAGTGGCAACCCTGGAACGGTGGAGTAAATGGCGTTGGTAAGCCCAACTCACTATGTGGAGAAAAATCACAGGATTCTCACCCAACACCTCATAAAATGGCAAATTTTAGATGGATTGAAGATGCAAATATAAAGATAGTAGAAAGGTTTTTGTAGTTACATAAAGAAAAAGAAATAGGAGAAAGTGTAAGAGAATATCTTTGTGACCTAAGTGTGAGGAAGGTTTTCTTCAATGAAACTTCAAAAACACAAACCATAAGGTAGGTAAAAAGGTGATGGATTACGTTTTATCAAAATTAATAATTCCTTTTCAGTAAGGGGAACTATGGACACAGCTAATGGCAGATGGCACAACAGAAGAAGGAATTCACAATGTTTACCCACGAAGGATTAATCTCTCTCTCTCTCTCACACACACACACACACACACACACACAGAGACATATAATATTCCTGTTAATAATAAAAGACAGCAATCCCAAAAGAAAAATGGGTCAATGATACGAACTGGCAGTTTTCAGTAGAGGAAGCTCCCGAACCAACTAGCATATACAGAGATGCTCAATCTTCTCAGCATTCACAGGTGTGCAAACCTAAAGAACCATGAGCCAGCTGGGTGCGGTGGCTCAAGCCTGTAATCCCAGCACTTTGGGAGGCCGAGACGGGCGGATCACGAGGTCAGGA
>NW_022165464.1:0-1666 GCF_008728515.1 Papio anubis
TGGAGGCTTCCCAGGTGGGAGGGGCACCAGGCGGCAGTGTCTGCCTAGAAGCAGAACTGCAGCCCCACAAACGGTTCCTGTACGTCTCTGAAGGGAAGGACTCCCAAGTTTGCCTCCCTGTGCGGGCCTCTGTGGGTGAGAGCGGCCACCGTCCGGTCTCCGGCATTGGAGCCGGGGCTCCCTCTCCCGGGAGTGGAGGTAACGGGAAAGTCCCTGCTTTTGACCTCTGATAGGCTGAGGGAATTCTACATCCGCACTTTCAGTTGTGTGACTATGGATGAGTGATCTGAATGCCTTGGCCCTCAGTTTCCTCATCTGTAAAATGGGGCTAATGCTATTAATTAGCTAGGATACTTGTGGAAGTGAAGTGAGAATTCCAGTTGGACTTGACGCTCTGGCGCCCTCTGGTGGCCAACTTGGTAACAACAACCCGGGACTCCTGGTAGTAGTGCCGGGAGGCCGCAGGACCCTGGTCTTCCGGTGCTGCCGCCCAGATGAGGACCACTCTACCGCGAGGAGATGCTGGAGATTGCCCAGAAGGGGTGCTGCATGCGGTGCACACAGCCTACTCCCGTCTGCCTGGCAAGCCCAAGGTAAATGCAGCCTAAACGCAGGTGAAGCATCACACGCACAGGCTCCAGGGTGAGCCCTGGGTCCACAAGGGCCTCTCGCCTCCCTGAGCCTTCAGCTCCTGAGCTCTAAAATGCAGGTAGTTCACAACCATCAGAGTGATGCTGTGAAGAGCGTTACGCCCTGTCATACAGCATAAGCAACAGGCCCGGAGAGGTCCAGGACTAACCTAGGTCACACGCGAGTTAACCCCAGAGCCCAGTCTGCTGAAGTCCCCAGCAGGCCCCCGGGACACACAACTGCCCGGGGAGAGGTGATCCAGGCTGGCTATGCTCAAGCCCAGAAAGGCTGGAGGGCGGCCGATGCTTCCACCACGTCCCTCAGACGGGCTTTGCTGCCCCCAGGGCCTCTTTGTCTCCTAAGCCTGGGGTGTCAGAACAGATTCTCAGCCCTCACACATTTGTCCCATCAGGGCACCTCTCGGGTCCAGTGCTCTGTGCCCAATGCTGGGGCCAGTGGGCAGCCCGTGTGGAGTAGGAGGAGAGAGTCCCAAACTGACTCCTGGATCTTCTCACTGGGAAGCCCGGGATCTGTACCCTGCAGAGACCTGATGGACAGTCTGCATTGAGAGGCTACCTTTTCTGGAGTACAGACAGAGCCCTGGGTAGGGGGACTGCCTTTACTGATGCCTCTTTGAAGCATGGCAAATTCAGGGACAGTCTGGGAGCCCCACTGCATGGTCAGCTCCTCGAGGGCAGGACTGTGTCCAGCATTTATCTCTCTACTCCCAGCCCAGCCCCCGGGGCATCTGTGCTCCTCCTCACCCTGAACCTGGCCCCGTGCAAGGTCCTGGCTGGGAGGGGACTCACTCCACAGCCCTTAGTGCCCTCTCCCTGCCTCCCTGAGGCCAGCAGGCCTGTCTGCAAGCCTTGTCCCCAGCAGCTGGGGACTGGACCCACCACTTCCTCTGGTTTCAGGTCTATGTTCAGGACATCCTGCGGCTGCAGCTGGCCAGTGAGGTGCTCCGTGTGCTCCATGAGGAGCTGGGTCACCTCTATGTTTGTGGGGATGTGCGCATGGCCTGGGATGTGGCCCA
>NW_022165465.1:0-55645 GCF_008728515.1 Papio anubis
TTAGGCCAGCTGTCCCCCAGCCTTTTTGGCACCAGGGATGGGTTTCGTGGAAGACAATTTTTCTGGGGGGTGGTTTTGAAATGCAACTGTTCCACCTCAGGTCAGGCATTGGATCCTCATAAGGAGCACCTCCGAGATCCCTCACATCCAGTTTACAATAGGGTCCCAACGCCTATGAAAACACACAGCTTATGATTGGGCCCCAGCACCTAGGAGAACACGCAGCTTACGAGAGGGTCCCAGCGTCTAGGAGGATCTAATGCTGCCGCTGATCCAAGAGGAGGCAGAGGCTCAGGCGGTCATGCTCACTTCGCCCGCCACTCACCTCCGGCTATGACCCCGGTTCCTAACAGACCATGGACCAGTACCAGAGTCTGCAGTCCAGGACTAAGCCCTACTGGCCAGCACACACACCAGCCCAGGTGGAGACACCACTCGTGACCCTGGCTGGGCAGGAAGGAAGCCTGAGGGCAACTTCCTGACCAGGATGCCACACACCCAACCCAAATACAGAGGCTCTCCATAAAAACCCACTGTACACTCAACAGAAAACAGAGCCACACCTGGGCAACATAACAAGACCCCATCCCTGCAACAGAGAAAAGAAAATTAGCCAGGCATGCTGGTGCGCGCCCGAGGTCCCAGCCGCTCGGGTGACTGAGGTGGGAGGATCGCCTGAGCCAGGGAGGTCCAGGCTGCAGTGAGCCGGGATTACGCCACTGCATGCCAGCCTGGGTGACAGAGCAAGAGCCTGTCTCAGAAAACACAAATAAACTAAAAACCAACAGAAACTGGGTACATTTAGGGTGGAAGAAACCCTGCAGGAGACTAAAGAATGGCATGATAGGGTTTCTATCAGGAAGAACAGCGTGTCTCCAAACCAAGTGCTCACGCCCTTATGAGACCCTGTGCTTGGGAAGCACCAGCGAGGCCACGTGGCTGGCCTCTTCCTGCTTTAAATAAAGTGGAACCAGACACTGTAATGACACAAAGGGACTATGACAAAACCTGGAGGTTCTAACTGAGAAAACAATTACATGTGTGAGTTCCTATGACAAAGTCTCATAACAATGGAAAGAAGGTATCATTTTCAAATAAGACAACTTTTGGTGTCTATTCAAGTGTTACCTCTTGGGAAAATAGGGAAGACTAATTTTCTCCACAGACAGAACACACAGACCACTTTGCCACACATAATACAAGGGCATTTATGGCAGTTGCCACATATTTTCACATGTATCAACTTTTGGGCATCTTCTAGGTTTGCAAAAGCCAGTGACTACTTTTATTCCCCACAAAACACACACAAATGCATGAGAATATCTCCTCCAATGGAGCATCTACACTAATAGGAAGAGGAATGTTGTACTCCAAGTGTATCTGCAAACACGGTTTCTTCTGAAAATCCAAGCACGTGCAAAGCAAACACAGGCTATCACTAAAGCGCACAGGAGAGAGGAGCACCTCTTAGTAGAAAGAATGTATAGGATAGCTTATTGGGAACATTACTTTAAAAAGTTTGTATGGAATGAGTTATCCCAGGGAGCCTGTTTGGTACCTGCATTAAAAGGCGATTCATTATTCTACAGCGAACCTTTACAGAAGGTCCACAGTAAGATCCCTGGAAATGGCATTCCTCTAGCGAATTTTCAATGTGCAGATTTACAGTGTCGATACAACTTTGCTGTGGCATTCAGGGAGAGGGGGGCGGCTCAGAGGCCAAGCACACAGATCAGGGCCCTCCTGTGACCAGGACAGCCTACGCCTGGGCCTAAGCTTTCTGCACCGCCCAGGGCTGCTCTTGAGATTGTGCAGAAATGGATCTGTGCACTAACAACTCTCAGCAGAGCTCAACAGCCAGAAGCAGTTCCACCACCTTCATCCCCCTTCTAACCAGAGAACACCTGATACAGAAACAGGAGAAACAGGTATTAAATGAGTTGGCAAAGCCAAATCCCACGGATCTACCACTCCAAAGAAACAAACGCACCACTGCCCGTATTGATGTGAGCCAAAACATGGAAGTCCTGAGGGCCCACACACTGACCACAGCCAGACACCACTTCTGCAAGAACCAAGCAGCATGAGATCACCCGTGATGACCTAGGAGAGCAGCTTTGAGGCAGAGGCAGCGATGAAGGGGAGAGGCACGAGGCTGAGGGTGCTGGGTGTACCCGTCTTTGTAACCTCCTTCTAGAGATTGCTGACCTCTGGCCATGGTGTCCATCCTATGGAGGAGGTAGCCCCCAATCCCTGCCTCCCTTCATCACTGACTGAGGCTGCCCTGAAGAGTCTTTGGGAGCTGAGACTGCTTCTAAAATCCTGTTAACTGCACACATATAAAACAAAAGCAATATCAAGTAGCACAGGCAGGAAAAGAAAAATATGCTGAATCTTCCCCTATTCAACAGGCATTTAAAAGTAACAGAGGAAAATTTGTGATAGTCTTTGAACCACCATCAGCTATCACATCCTGTTGAAATGTTTTAACTAATTAGGAACATCTTTACCAAGCACCTGTGTTTTTAGGAAATCAGCCCCGACAGATTCCAAATAACCCGGAGCCCTGCATTTGAAGCCCCACTCCACCCCGAGCATCACTTGCCTCTCCAGCCCGGGCAGGCCCTGGACGTTCAAATGGTGAGAACAGGAACAAGGAGTAGCTTTCCCTCAACCCCACAAAACAAGCTCAGCCCGAGGAGCCAGGAGAACAGCAGTTTGTTTTAGATGCTTTCCCACTGACCTTGTCCAGAGCGAGGCAGTTCCTATCCCAGAGCCCAGTGTTTTACTCTCCCTGGCATACCAGCAGCCGTCAACCCTCACAAGCTCAAAACAGAGGCCAAAGCTGACAGGAGGCCTCTGGCCATTCTCCCACTGAATTACGCTCAGGACAGGATGTTCCCCCAAACATACAAGGCCCTGAGTATTCCATACCTGGAGAACATTCAAACAAGGCGCTACAAAGACATTCCCCTAAAGAAGAAACTCAGTTTCTAACTTCCCTTAAGGGAAAAATGAGGCCCAGAACTTTCCCGTCAGAGTCTGGAAGGGAAACCACTCACCTCTGGCACTTCCTGACCTGACTCCCCACCCAGGTGCTCGAAGGGGATGTCCCCCACGCCAGCCCGTCCACCCAGGGCAGCAGAACTCAGGCAGCCAGCACCTGAGGCAGCTGGCCAAGCAACCTCAGGGGTCAAGCGTCATCCTAGCACTGCTTCGGAGCCCCTCAGCAAGAAACAGAGGCGGGGACAGAATTGAGGGAGCTGACTTCGAGGCTGGGGGAGCCACAAACTTCGCACAGCTCAATCATCAGAAAGCGCTCTGCTGTGGACAAGGGGAAGTCCGGGAGAGGCCAGCACAGAGACCCTTATGCACCTTCCAGCTCCCGCGGGCGGCGTCCTCCAGGGCTGCAAGTTTGTGATCACAGCTTCAGAATCTGGTTCCAGAATCTTCCAGAATCAGACACACCAAACTGTAGAGCTGTCAGGACAGCAGGGCCCAGGAGCAGGCTCAGGGGAGGACCAGGTAGAAATCCCACACACAGCACATACGTGTGCATGCTTACTCCACCACATGCCACCCCTTCACCCAATACTATACACTCAAACACATGTATGCACTCCATACACACCCTCAAAATACACTCACCAAATGTGATGCGTGTACACTCCACACACACCTTCAAATACATACGACACACATGAACATGCTCACTCCCACACCTGCTAAATACACTCACCACACACGCACAAACGTGACACACGTGCACACTCATTCCAGACGTCACACCCCTCACCAAGTACACAGGTGCACACACCCCCCAGTCCAGAGACTGCAGACTCCACAAGCTTTGGTTTCTCCCACTGTTCCATCACATGAGATCGACACACAGGTGTCATTTACTGACATCTAACACCCGGGGAGGCCCTTAGAACTGCAGTCACAAGTCAGCTTCATTCAGGCATTCATCACCATCCTCCTGAAGCCACCTCCTGTCCCCACGGGGAGTGGGGGCCGAGACCGGAGACCCACGGGGAGTGGGCGTGGAGACCGGAGACGTCACTGGGCTTACAGACCCCCAGGCTGGAAACCCAGCGAAATCAGGAGGGCTCAGCCACGGCCCTGGAGGGAGGAGGGTACTGGCTCAGGTATGCAAAAAATGAGTCCTCATTTTCATACAGTGCCACCTACGACAGCGTCAAGTGAAAGCCAGTTGTCTGGCATTCCTGGGACAGACAGTCCTGGAATTACAAGGGAAACTTTTTACTCCCCTCCCTTCTGAACACATGAGGTCCATGGTTCCCTCACATCTAACCCTGAGAATCGGTGACTCCTTGTCCACCTGACCACCCAAGAGGATCCACACACCTGCTGCAACAGCAGCACCGCACCTGGTCCGCGGGGGAGCAAAGCAAATCCCACCTTTTGACTAAAACTGGATTATCCCGACATTGGCAGCCTGCAGTGTATATATCAAGCCCCCACAACAGTGCCACCTGCAAGAGGAACACAAGCCCTTAGTCCCAGGTTCTCAGGATGGCCTGTGAGGTGGATGCTGGCACCTTCTCATCTCCCAGTGGAGAGGAGAGGAGAGAAGGCCAGGGTCAGGGCTGGCGTATCAGGAGGGTCAGGGTTCAAACCCCATCTGCCTCACGAAGAAGCCCTTACTGTTCAAGTGACTTCTATCATTAGCCTTAAAAATGTACCACAGTTACCAGCAATTCTGAGTGCTGTTCCTTGGGACGTCATAAGCAAACATTTTGTTAGAAAGGTTTTGCCAAATCTGCTTTCAAAATCCTATGTTATGAAATGACTAATGAAAATTTGAGCTGTGAAATAAAGCACATATTTAAATGAATCCCAAAATGACTATCGCAAAGGAAGTTTTAACTTGATGTGAAAAATATCCTCTAAATGACATCAGCCAGAATTATCTTCTATCATTACTGATCCCATATGCTTAATGAATTATACACATCATCTCAGATATGAACTTAAAACCATTAGCTGAATGCACATTTTAGCATAACCAAAGTTCTGCTCTAATAAGCAGCACAGGCGTCTCTGGAGAGGATTTTATTTGGGACTACAATGTGCACTATCATGGTAAGAGGTTTCATGATGGCTGTTCTCCAATGTGCGACACAGAGAAACACCACTAACCTCGAAGACACCTGCTGATTTGTAACGAGATGACGAGAGACGATGTGGACAGAATACTATAAATATTTGAAAAGGAGAAACAATACAAGGAAAGAATCTTATCAGTTACCCTTTACATTCTTAGAAAAAACCGATTTCTCTTTTGGGATGATTAAAAAAGAAAATGATTTTTCTTTTTCTTTCTGAGACAGGGTCTTGGCTGTGTTGCCAAGACTGGAGTACAGTGGAGCAATCGCAGCTCACTGTAGCCTTAAGTGATCTTCCCCCACCTCAGCATCCACCAGTAGCAGGGACCACAGGCACGCACCACCATACTCAGCTAACTTTTCTGTTGTTATAGAGATTGTTATAGAGATGGGGTCTTGCTATGTTGTCCAGGCTGGTCTTGAACTCCTTGGCCTCAAGTGATCCTCCTGCCTTGGCCTCCCAAAGAGCTGCCATTACAAGCATAAGCCAGCATGCCCAATCTTTTTCTTAATTCTATAACAATTGTGCCACATTCAGAGAAAGTATAACTATTATAATAAGAAACTTGGTGAAGCAATATGTTGATACGAAAACAAAATGGTAACAATTCTTCATTTTTAAATTTGAGTTTGAATATTTGTTCCATTCGTTCTATGCCACGTTAAATAAAAAAATGAAATTGTTTATACCAAGCAAAAGTGATAGCTCAAATCAGGGTTTACAAAGAAGTCCAATAGATTATGATTCCAAGTGTATGTTTTTTTCTAGATTTAAGAAAGTCATAGCCAACTTCTACAGTTTTGTTGCCATAGACTCAAGATTAAATCAAAAGGTGTGAACGTGCCTCAGGGTGCAGCAGGGAATCCCATGCCCACCAAGCACGCATATGCAGAAATATTTTGCCCAAATCTATTTTCCAACATATAATTAAAGAGGTCCCAGATATACTTTTCTCTCGCCCCACAAAGTATGTGAGATCAAGTTTATCCTAGTATTCGGTAAAAAGGCTCATGTGAAAAAGGTAACAGCAACGCTCAGGCGACCCACGCAGGCCCCTGTGGACGCTCTAGCAGAAGGGACGCGGCACAGGCAGGGCTGTGAGTGCACCCTTACTAATCTGGCTAACCTCATGGTGCAAGCACCTGAGGCTCTACAGATTCCATTCCCAGAGTTAGTGGAAAACTCCATCCTAGCACCGGGATGCTCTGTGTTCCTAGGTCTACCTGCTTTAAGACATGCATGAATTGTCCTTACTCTACACACGAGACTCACTAGGAGATACTTTCAGATTTAGCCTAAGCGTTTTATCGGAAAATAGACATTCCAGCAAATGCATTTCTATAAGATTTTCTACCTCTTTTCACTGTGGGGGAATAAAAGGTAACTTGCCTCCAAGGGTTGGAGACAAAGCCGTTACTGCAGACAAGAGCACTGCGCACCCCGGGAACCGCTGCGCCACGAGGAAGCCGTGCACCCTGGACGCAGGAGTAGCACACGAGGCTAGCACAGGCTGACGCCAGCCCTCTCCAGAAGCAGGCCTATCATCCTTCCTCCTCCCCTCAGCCCCCAGCTCCCTCCAGGCCTCAGTGGCTGCTGACAGGGCAGAGGCCACAACTAAAGGAGGCTCTCAACTCCAACAGGGACAGGAGCTCCGGACGCTGGGGACTCCGCTGCTGCCCTCCGTGCCCACCTCCCCCTCTGGTCCGCCCTTCTCAGGAGTCAGGCATGGCCACTTTGACCCTCTTCCCTTCTGTGGCTCCTACAAAACCAGTCCAGGGAGCCCAGGCTGCCACGCACACCAGGGATGCCCGGCACAGGCCACATGTCCTCATCCAAGCTCCTGGGACAAGAAGGGTCTTGCAATATTTCACTTTCTGGTTGAGCATCCCCAGCCTGAAATCCAAAGTGCTCCGAAGAGCATTTCCTTCGAGTGTCATGAGGGAGCTCGGAATGTTTGTTTCAGAGCATTTTGGAGTAGGGACGCTCAGCCTTAATTTGAACCTTTTCAAGGAAGCACACACTGAAGCCCCCGATGTCCGCCCCACACAATCCCAGCGCACCATCTGAAGTCCTCAGCAACAACAGATTTTCTTTCTTCAAAAATAACCACAAGTCACATAAACTCACACGCAACCACAGAAGGGATTGTGGACACCTGCACAGACTGGATGACATTGAACTGTCACATTTTTACCTGGGTAATTTAAAGTCATTCCTCAAAACACACCTGTTTTACCGAGTTGCATTTTAAGGTGAACACACACAAATCATTTCAGGGAAACAAATGTCACTTTGGGCTGTGTGTGGTCTCTTGACTCCTGTGAATAACTCAGCGTTCACCCTCACTTCTGGATAAGGGAGAAGATGCCAAGAAATTTGTTAAAACAAAGACATGAAAACAAGATTAAGAAGGGTTTGAAAGGTTCCTCCTGACTCCCTGGAGGGGAGAGGAGGCCGCCTGGAAGGCTCACGGGGGTGGGAGCACAGCCTCCTCGGTGCTTTCTACACTCAGCAGCTTCAGAAATTCCCGTAGAAGCAGAACACATGAGAACCGAGACTGGAACACCCCAAAGAGAAGGGATGAGGGATCAAAAAAAAAAAGCATTCGTTCCTTAACAAGTAACACGAGCAAGAAGCCGCTTCAAAGAACGTGTGAAAAGTCACTCACAGGCGTTTCAAAAAGTAAGGGTAGCATGAGATTGCTTGATCAGCTCAAACAGGCTGACGTCCCTCAGGCCATGAAGTCCCTGAGATGAGCCTCTCAGTGAACAGAAGTCACTCGCATCTCTCTGCCAGAGAAAGTCCTACAAGCCGACATGTGACCTCACAAAACCTGGGCTTCAGCCCATCGACAACATTGAGTCTGACATGGTACATCCCCTCCAGATGGTTAAAGACCCCAGGGGCTCAGACAACCTCGACGGACTGTGTCTGACCAGCCCCTTTCCAAGTTCTGGATGATTTTTCTTAATGTACTATAAGCAGCATGTTCCAGTAGAGACGTCATTAACTGGCTCTGGGTCCTCTTAATTTTGAAATTAGAAACATGCTTGGCCAAGCACAGTGGCTCATGCCTGTGATCTCAGTATTTTGGGAGGCTGAGGAAGCTGGACTGCTTAAGTCCAGGAGTTCGAGTCCAGCCTGGGCAACATTGCAAAGCTCCATCTCTACAAAAAAAAAAAAAAAAAAAAAAAAAAAAATAAGCTAGGCATGGGGACATGTGCCTGTGGGTCCTGGCTACTCAGGAGGCTGAGGAAGGAGGATCGCTTGAGCCTTGGAGGTCGAGGCTGCAGTAAGCTGTGCTCACACCACTACCTGGGCAACAAAAGTGAGACCTTGTCTCGAAAAAACCAAAGAGAAAAAGAATTATATACCTGGCTAGGCCAAAATAAGAGGCCTGGTGGGACCACCTGAAACACAGCTGCAAATTCTGGCAGGGCCTCCCCTGGCTTGATTTGTGGTGGGCGTGGGACTGCTCTGAAGGATAGGACCCCAGGCACCTTCCGAAACTAGACCTTACAGTACAACTTGCCCTTGCTGGAAGGAACACTGGCCTTGGAGCCTGGGACACCCTGGGGCAGTGCCACCATCTCGAGACCGCCATGGCACAAGGAGGCCCTAGCATCATGGAGCCTGAGATGTCCATCAGAGCAGGGCCCCCAACCTGAGGCCGCCATGCCAGGGGAGCCTGGACATCATGAAGCCTGGGACATCCTGGGGCAGTGCCACCAACCCGAGGCCGCTGTGACACACGGGGGCCCTGGTGCCCCTGAGAGGCTGCACAGCAGGTCCAAGCCCAGGCCAGGAGTGAAGAGGCTCCACATCCTTTCCATCCCTCCAGCTGAGGCCACAGACAGTCTCGGAGCAGAAGTGCATCACCTTCAACGTCCATGGGTAAGTTTTTGGCAACAGAATCTGCAAGCATAAAAGATGGCTCTGGGCTGGGTGGTTGCTGGCTCGGACCAGGGCTCAGGCTTCTGCTTATGACCTGTCCTCTTTCCACACAAAACCTGGCTCACACCAAGCAATGTCTAAGTCCTGGAAGACCTGCTACACACAAGTGCAGTTACAAAGTGGAGAAACAGGGATGCCTGAAGGGGGCCGGGCCGGGCTGCGCTCCAGTGGCACCGGGGTTTCTCAGGAAGACCCTGGGCATTACAGGGTCCAGGGCATGGGCTTCCTGGGATCCAGGACATGGAACAAGCACCCATTCCCCGGTCCTGTTGAATATGAATCGGCTAAGGACCGATTCCCTCGGAGGACTAAGCACCGCTCCACAACACATACCAAGGTAATAACAAGCCCGGTACGAGCAGGAGGCTGGTGATGAAGACACGAGGACCAGATGAGCACGAGGGATCCTGACAGATCAGCCCTGGCACCGAACAAGGGGCAGACAGCATCACCTGTTCCTGACGCATCAGCCCTGGCACTGAGCAAGGGGTGGCAGCACGACCTGTGCCCCTGCAGATGCAGAGGGATGTGAGGGGGGCGCAGACTGGGCTTGGAGGCTAACTCGACCACCTCTGCTTGCACTTCCATTCCTCATGGTGGGGAGGCGAGGCACAGGCAGCATTAGCGCTCACCTTGCCCCCGGGCTGCATTTTTTTCTGTTTATGAGTCGTGTTCGCTTTACGTGGACAGACATAGCCATAATAACGGTTCCCTGAGTATTTTGCTGCCTACATAAAGGGCTTTCAGAATTCACTTCCATCCTTAGGAAAGGGGGCCAACACCAGGCTGTCTCCCTTAAGATGCCATGTCTCATATGGGGAAAAAAAATCAAGAGAAATCAAATAAAGGCCATAAAATACATCAGTTTCAACATTAAATTTAATAGTATGCTTTAAATTGAAGATGAGTTAAGTCACATTTCCAAATCTCTGAAAGCAAGGTTACCGGGAGGGAGTGATTTGCAACACACAGTTACTGGGAGGGAATGGTAGAGGGGGCCCAGGCTGGACCAGGTCTCAAACGTCAGTGCAAGGAGAAAGTCTGAACAAACGTTCTCCTGCCCTGCAGCTGTCCTCTTCCAAAACACACCGGTTATCTGTCAGTTTAGAACAAGGCCTGGGGAGGCAGGAGGTGGGCCTGGGAGGATCACCTAGCAACCAAGCTCCTCACCTGCACAACTGCACCACGCTGAGCTGAGCAGCACACACAAACACCTCTAATTCTCCCCAGAGAGAAGACGGAAGGCAGCACACTGCCACACCAGGTGAGAAGATTGAGGGGAGCCAGAGGCACGTTTAATCTTGCTTGCATGGAGGAGGGAGGGGAATAACGCCGCTCTCACTCGAGTGTTGCACAATTCTTTCCAGCACTGAGCAGTAGAAAACAAAAATTATAGATGCTTCCTCAGAGAAATGTTTCCCAAGAACTGCACATAAATTATGTTCAAGAAATAGCATTTGAATGCCTCAAAGTGCTTTTATTTTTAATAATCCCCAAGTAATTCTATAAAACCAGGAATCACAGTCTCACCCAGCTCCAGGATCATGGCCCAGGTGACGTGGGCACACACATCCTGAAGATCCAACGTTCAACTAAAGTGGGGGGAGTGAAAATGATCCTGGGTATAATTTACACGGACACAGGAAGGTGGCTGAGCCCGAAACCCCTAAACCAGGAAGACCGGCATCCTGCAGAGGCTTCACCTCTGTCCTTTCCCAGCCTCTGGGAACCATCACTCTGCTCTCTACTGCCACAAACGCCGCTCCAAGGTACAACCAGGAAGATCTTCATTCAAAACTGAGGAACGTGGCAGAACAGAGCTGTCAGGAGACTTTAACCACCAACAACACTAGTTATATGACCCAAAGATGATTAAAACCCTAGGCCCTTCAAGACTGAATGTTATCTATACTTAAATGCATTTAATCACCATATTGGGGGGTTATTCCTTTGTTTTGCTGCAAATATATCCAACGGCTGTAAAAGGAAAAGGCAATTTGTTAAAGAAGCTTCTTGGAGTGTCTCAACGGGCCTCAGAGGCAGCATAAAAGGCAGGACTTACTGGCAGAAACACTCAGCCGAGGGCAGGCAGAGTTCTTGAGCACCAACCAAGGCAAAACAAGGTCGAAGACCACACCACACTCTCTTCAATCACGTCCTTCATTCCACGTGTCCTTCTATTTCTCGAGACTTCTCTGGGAGAGAGAATTAAATTGTGCTGAGCCTCTGAAAGAAAATGGAAACACACACCCGCGAAGTCCCTGCAGATGCTGAGAATGGGTGCAGCCGTCACAGCCCGAATGTCCTTTCAGGACCATCTGACCTGGCTGCGATCCAAGTATCCAAAGTGCAGGAATGTACGTCGGACCCGTGAAGCCAGGATTACAGCCACTGAAGGGCAGTTTCTCGCCGCGGCAGGCACAGTGGGAAGCCCTGGGGTTCCACCTCGCCCCTCAGCTGCACTGTTCAGCACCATGCCCGGGGGCTCCCTGGGCAGGTGGCCTCTCCAGTGCAGCCGGCCTCTGAGGCAGATCGCCATTTTCCTCCCAGGGCTGTGCTTTCGAGAAGGTGCCCTCATTTACTCTGTGGCTCTGGAGGACGCTGGGAGCCAACACACCTCTTCCTGTTCCTGAAGTATTAACAGATTTTGGTGAGACTTTCACTGGGAAGGACTTACCATTTCAGAGACTAATGACCACAGTGAAAATGCTTTTTACCTTCCCTTACGTGACATCTACAAGGCCAGGTCCAAGGAATGTTCTGGATCTCAGATAATGGCATATCCACTCGTAGTAAGTCTTGGTTTTGTTTCACAAGCTATCAAATGCTGCCCCGAAGCAGGAAAAACCCCACAAAGTGGCAGGGAGGGGCAACCAGCGTGAGTTCCAAGGCCAGACCACGTGGGTCTGCTGACAGCGTGGCGGGGGTAAACAATGCAGGGTCTAAGGTCAGACCACCCGGGTCCCGCTGACAGTGTGGCTTCAGGAGTTTCTTAAACCCTTTGCTCTCCAAGTTTCATGTCAGAAAAATGCGGTGATAACTGTGGCCACCTCGTGGAATGAAGGGAACACACACAGTAACAGTGTCAGCAGGTGACTTGCTGGGCACGTGGCGAGGCCACACTGCTGTAGGTTGCCCCACATGAAATCCAATTCGTGGTTTTTTTGTTTTTTTTTTTTTTTTTAAATACCCCAAACCTACAATCCTATAAAGGTCATTAATCCTAGCCATCCCTCAAGGCATTGAACGAACAATATGAGCCATCCATCCCCCTGCTGCTGACCTGCCTCAGCCCCACCCTCCGGAAACTGAAACCCCACAGCAGCCACTGCCTCAGCCCCACCCTCCAGAAACCCCGCAACCACACCAGCCACACAGGATGAGGGCAGGAAAGGAGCAGGACTGTGTCTTGGGAACTTAAACTCTGGAAGCTGAGTTAAATCAGTGCCGCTCAAATCTTGTCACCAACAATCTTGTTAATTGGAAGATTCTGTCTGGGGATCTCGAGGGAACCTGAGGCTCTGCACTGAGTGAGGTGAGCACTCGTGCTGGAATGAGACGTCAGGGGAAGCAATCGAATCTGGGGTCGCAGTTGCCCGAGGCTTGGGTCCCACTGGAAAAGTGGCACCAGGGCCCTTGGGACAGTGGCGGAGGTCCCAGGAGGAAGTCCAGGCGCAGAGACTCGTGGACCCAAAGCTTGCTCCAGGGCCAGGAGGGGCTGCTCCACTGACAGCCACGAGGCAGGCAGCCTTCGAGCTCCTCCAGCTGCCGTCCTGCAGGCAGGGAGGACAGTGCCCAGACGACCCCATGGGCTCCCCCAGCCGGCCAGGCTGGTACTCTTACTCCAGCCACTGACAAGAGTCCCCATGTTCCAAGCTAGGTTGAAACAGTGCCCCAGGCCTCAGGGCACATGCACCCCTGCAGGGCCACTCCTACCCAACACCTGGGGATGGTTATTCCCACACATCCCCAACTCACAGCAAAACTTAAAAATGAAAGTCGGAACATGTAGCCAGGAAACAAATGCTCAAGAAGCAACTCCAGGGTGACTCTTCCTAGAGCTATTGCTACTGAACATCTTTAAAAACATTTCCAGGGTGACTTCCTAGAGCTATTGCTGCTGAAAATCTTTCAAATTCTTCATTTCAAAATTAGCTTTTATTACACTGTCTCCCTATTCTACCCAGACTCTAGAAAACAAAACCATTACTAGTTCCAATTCTATCTTATAGCAAGTTAGAAACACACGTTTCCTCAAAGGATTCTACGTGTTTCCACTACTTTAGTGGCTGTCTCTTTGTGAAAAAAGTAATTCTGTCTGGAAGCAAAAACCACATTAGAAATGCTCTAAATAAGATTCTTCCTCTTGTCAGGAGAGCAAAGCCACCGCCCTAAGCAGAGGTGAGGGCTCAACAGCTCCCAGGCAAAACCTTAACACACAATGGGGAAGGCAATTCATTTCAAGATAGTTACCAAGGGCCACAACGTGAGACCAGCATAGCCATGAAAACTGCAATCATTTCACAACAGAATGAAATTCATAAAGAACTGCTGAGAAGCACGTGGTAAGTTACATAAATCACCGTTCCTTAAATTCTGATGGTTGACTAGAACAGAAGTAGCTTCACGGTACAGTTCAAACAGGAGAAAGGCAGGTAGGGGTGGTTTCCACACTACACAGGGCCTGCAGGAAAGGGACACTCTTCCTGTAAAGGGGAGATCCCGGGAGTGATGTGATAAACCATGGTGAGAGGCATGGAACTGTGCAAGCCGGAGTCGAGGCCTGGGCCCCACCACGGAGCCTGTGTCCATGAACGATGAGGCTCGAATGTCAGGCCGGGGCAACCGAGGCAGTTATCAGGGAACAAGAAAACGAGCGCACGGTGGAGGCAAAGGTCTGAAACTGCGCAGCGACTTCGAGTCAAGTGGGACAAACTGACTCAAAATACAGGTTCTAAAAACACCACAGCGAGCTGTTCCTCGGCTCTGGAAAGGCTAAGTGACTAATGCCCACACTGAGCATCTGCTCCCAGAGATGACCCTGGTGACGAGTAAGGCCCCGCTCCTCTGAACCCGTGCCGAACCTCAGCGAGGAACTTTGCTGGTATCTTACTGCATATCGACATGTTCCTTTAAAATCTGGTATTTCATCAACAATGCAGAGCGTAACTTTGACTCATTTTGTTTGATTAAACAAGATAATTTACACCCTGACCATGCCAGCTAAGAGTTTCCTACAATCTTGAAACAGAGCCAGAGGCTACAGTCTGCTCCTACACAACACTACGTCTCTACAAGTTCGATGGGTTTTTCCTTTCCATGTCTTCACTTGCCTGGTGCTAGAAAGCAGATTAAACAGAAGCTCAGAAACACTGTGAATGAGACTCAAATATCTTGCAGTCATCATGCTGATCGATGTTTATTCAACAGAAATGTTCTCACCTGTAAGCAGCACGCATCAACCGCGCTTTCAGTAACTGTCACCAGCATTCAGATCATCTTCCCTTCCCACGGCCGCTGCCTGTAGACCCGCGAGGCGGGGTGACACGGCCGATTCTTTACAGCGAGGCAGGCCAGGGTGCACTCAAGGTGCATCTCTCTTTCCAGAGAGGCATGCCACAGAGGATTACACATTTATTCCATGAATTAATGGCTGCAAACATTTCTGTAAGATTCTCGGCAGCTTTTCCTTCTGCCTAAAATGGCCCGACACAAACTGAAAAAGCTCTTGGAGCTGGCAAAGACTTCAGTATCTCCTTAACTATTGTCATGCGAGTCCGTGTGAAGAGACCACCAAACAGGCTTTGTGTGAACAACATGGCTGTTTATTTCACCTGGGTGCAGGCGGGCTGAGTCCGAAAAGAGTCAGCGAAGGGAGGTAAGTGTGGGGCCGTTTTATAGGATTTGGATAGGTAAAGGAAAATTAGTCAAAGAGGGTTGTTCTCTGGCGGGCAGCAGTGGGGGTCACAAGGTGCTTAGTGGGGGAGCTTTTTGAGGCAGGGTGAGCCCACGGAATTCACAAAAGAATATGTATCATTGCCAAAGGCAAGGACCGGCCATTTTACTTCTTTTTGTGGTGGAATATCATCAGTAAGTCCAGGCAGGGCTGCTGTGATTCTTCAGTTGCTTCAAGCCATCTGGGCATATACATACACAAGTCACAGGGGATCGTGTGGCTTTGGCTTGGGCTCAAATTTGACGATGAAAATCTTCACTTCAGGTGTAGGGTAAGATCCTTATAATCCCCAACTTCGGCTCCGATGCCGTGTGGCATCCAGCAGCAGCCGCGTTCCATTCCTGGATTACATTTGAGTCAAGAGTCCACAGTGAGATGGATTTCTGGTGAATGAGACACCAGGCAGCAGGGCAATTCCGCTGGGCATCTCTTCACACACAGCCCAGGAGCTGGGGGGAGGGGGAGAGGAAGAGGCCGACGCGCGTCCACTATGCTCACGCCCCCTTCGATGCCCCCCACTCCTAGAAGCCCGGACCCAAGGGAAATCTGACCTGAAAATGGGCAAACCCTCACTTTGGCAGAGGGACAGGGACTCAGGGCCACACCTTGACCTCAGAGCAACACAAGTGCAGACACCGCACCCCAGGACACCCTCCCCACCCAAATTCAAGGAAGAAAACCATCGCCCCGCCCCTTTGCGGAAACCCCGGCTGCTGGAGCAGATGCCTGCCACCCGGTGTGTGCAGCCTCTCCCGTCCCACGTTCCGGGCTCAGCACCTGTGCCTCAGCCCTGGCACTGCTCACCACACCCACAGGTGTGCCAGGAGGGACAGGTCCTAAGGTCTCCACTGCACCAAAACCTGCAAGGCAAAGGGGCCGCTCACTCCACAGGAGTCCAGAAGCAGTGACTGCAATAGCGTCAGGGCGTGAGCATTCTCCCCTGGGTCTCCGAGTCTCCAAGTCTGTTGCCCGCCAGAGTCTTCTGCCAACCGTGAGGCCCAAGCTGGGGGGCACATTTGGTTCTGACCATTTCACTTGTCAAGATCAATACTGCAAACATATCCAGTTCATCCCGTCACTAAAAGTGAAACAATCCGCCATCTCCATCACAGATGACGCAGTCAGGTTTCCATTACCGGGGTGTTTTTCTTTTCTTTTCTTTTTTTTGAGATAGAGTTTGTTCTGTCGCCCCAGGGTGGAGTGCAGTGGCGCGATCTCGGCTCACTGTAACCTCTGCCTACCAGGTACAAGTGATTCTCCTGCCTCAGCCTCCCAAGTAGCTGGGATTACAGGTCCCCGTGACCATGTCTGGCTAATTTTCGTATTTTCAGTACAGACGGGGTTTCACCATGTTGGCCAGGCTGGTCTCCAACTCCTGATCTCAGGTGAGCCACCTGCCTCATCCTCTCAAAGTGCTGGAATTACAGGCGTAAGCAACCATGCCCTGCCATTACTGGTGTAATTTCTAAGCCACTCTCTCACACCTACTCCCATTTTTTCTTTTTTTTTAAACCAGCTTTATGGCTATATCTTTTCCAAGAGAACAAGTTACCCATTTGAAGTACAAATAAGACACCATATTTAAAAACCAAAAATGCCAATTTGCACAGAAGTCTCCAAATACCCAGTCGATTTGAGCCTTGAGAGTAAGATCAAGCTGTTGGCTGAACACAACTTTCCTATCCATCTGTCTGCCTGTGAGTTAGACACAAGGACGAAGCCACGAGCTAGGGACATAAAGGCAGGAACCACTAAGGCAGCCGAGACTCCAAATAAAAACTTGAAGGACCAACACAAAGGGGATATTATTTTGAAGCTTGTCAAAGGAACAGTTGGGAAGATGTTCACATTTTTAGAATTTTCATAGTAATAGTTATAATTTACAAAGAATTTAAAATTGTGTAGTCATTATTTTGCTTTTTTCTAGATGTGCCCCTCAACAGGGTTGCTAGCTGTAATTCTACATCACAGGATTCAGAACTGTACCCTTTTGGAGCAGATGCCTGTAATCCAGGAATTCCGCCTGGTCAGTTCACTTTAAGCTTGAGACGCCCTCCTCTCCTCCTTCCTTTTCAGAACTTCCAGAGGATGAAACAGGGAACTTCTCAGACGTCCCACGGTGCAGGGGGCCAGAGGGAAAGGCAGCGGCAGCCTGAATGAGGCCACCGGGAAATCACATTCCACAAACAGAAATTCTCCATGTGCTTTACATGCGCTGTCTCTGAAAAACTATGTCAGTCTAACAGTCACTGGAAAACTGTATTCAAGTGTCATTTCACATTTCAAGCAAAGAAAACAGTGGTGGGGCATGAGGGAAAAACATAGCCATGTGTTCCGGGGTATTAAATAAGCTTTTTTCTGTTATAAATGTAAAATTATACATTCTCAGATTTCTGTATAATTGATATGCTTCCTAATTAGCAGACATAGTAATAAAAAGTGAACTCCAAGTGTAAGATCGGAGGACACGTTCACATGACTTCAGGATCTGCTACTGGGTTTCAACTTAAGAAACTGGTTCTGTGTACTGGTAACAAGGCATGAGAGTCTGTGAGAGTCTGTGTGGCTGTAATCAGGGTTCGTTTGGCTCCGTACCAGAGGATGTTACACTGTTACATTATCTTCTACAAAAAATCCTGAAAAAATGAAGGCTGAATAGACATACACACACTCCCAAAATAATCCGGATGTCCACCGATATCAAAAACAGATGAATTACTGTTTCCATCATGGAATATTCCACAGCAGTGAAAACAAACTATAGCCACAGGTGCCAACTAGGATAAAGAAAATCTTTTAAATACGCTTAAAGTGAACTGACTAGGCAGAATTCCTCGATTACAGGCATCTGCTCCAAAAGGGTACTGTTCTGAATCCTGTGATGTAGAATGATAGCTAGCAACCCTGTTTAGGGGCACATCTAGCAAAAAGCAAAATAATGACTACACAATTTTAAATACTTTGTAAATTATAACTATTACTATGAAAATTCTAAAAATGTGAACATCTTCCCAACTGTTCCTTTGACAAGCTTCAAAATAAATACCTGGCATTGCTCCCCACACACACAGGTGTGCCAAAATAAATGAAAATATAGCCCATGATAGTAGAATCGAAACCTGAAGATGTATGAGCTGTCCCTGCCTCGCTATCTATACATCGTGTAGAAATTTAAGAGCAGGTAGTGACACTGCAATGCAAGGCTCAAACCAGCTGGGTATTTGGAAACTTCTGTGCAAATTAACATTTTTGGTTTTTAAACAGGTGTTATTTGTACTTCAAACAGGTAACTGTTTAGTTTTCTTGGAAAAAATACAGCCATAAACCTGGTTTAAAAACAAAAAAATACAGGAGTGGGTATGAGAGAGAGCTGCTTAGAAATTTTACCAGTATCATCAGGGAGCAGCGGCTCATGCCTGTAAAATCCCAGCACTTTGAGAGGCAGGCCCCACAGGGCATTAGAGGGCACCGGTGTCCTCTGCTGCCTTCCTGCTGGACTGACCCCAAGACATTCACTGGGTTTCCACCCCTGTCTCATTCAACATCCCCCCAAGGGTGGTCTTCATCCTCGTCTGGGGCTCAGCTCTGCCCCAATTTCCTAAATCTCTGCCTTCAGAGCCTGAAGACACCCATGCCCAGGGTAACCTTAAGTCCAAGTTTACCCCAGAGAGTCCCGATTTTATCTGTTTACCCAGCATCGCCTTAGTGATAAGTTATCCTGTAAATTCCAACTGCCTTCACACCTGACCCCTGCTGTCTCCCAGCAGACCCCACTCAGATGCACCTGCCCCAGACCCCACAGCCAGGTCTGTGCATGCTGCCCTGCTCCGCCCATGTGGGGACCACCTCTCTTTCTTGAGGAATCAGCTGGCGATCATCTCCTTGTGGAGGGCTGCCCCGACTTGCAACCCTCTCCGGCAAAGGCAGAAGCCGTCCTCGGTACTTCCCCCAAAACTCAGGCCAAGTATGAAGATGGCACAGATGCTAACTGTGCATGGGATGCCATAGGCAGGGTCCCCAGATGCTCTACACATGGCCCGGGACACCGCCTGAACACAGTAAGTGCTGAAGAAATAAAACCGATGTTCGCTGACCTCTGATAGGGCCTCCTTCACCATCCACATCTGTCTCCCCCTCTGGACAGTAAAATCCACAAGACGGGGATTGCTTGTCTGACTCATCTTGAAACTCCCAGGGTCACCCTGGCAGGTAAAGGGGACTCAAATGTCTTCTGAAGGAAGCAGCTGGTTAGCTGCCGAGTTAAAGGGTCTCTGAAATTCAGAGCTCTGCGTAGGAGTCCAGCACACTTTAATATGAATGACTCCAACCACGGCAGAAGTGGCCATGAAACCAGTGCTAACCAATTCAGGGTTTGTTCACTGTTTCAGTTCATTATCACAACTCACTCTAACAGAGCAGCTGCGCACAGATCCTCAGACATCTACAGAGTGGGACAATGGCGCCGAGTCACGTGAACATCCCGTTGCAGACTGGGAGACACTGGTCAGACGAGGACCCAGGGAGAGCGCAGACCTCGCGTTAAATCGGCTCCGTGTAAACAGCACTCCCTGCCAGGCCCTTTCCTATCTGTACAGCTTCTACAAATTCAACTCTCGCACCTGACACCAAGAATAGTGTATACCCCCATGTGAACGCCCCACTTACCTCCCAAAATAACCCGGCGTGGCCCAGTAGAAACCATTTCAACATAAAGGAACTGGAGGGCATGTGGGGCTTTCTCGAGTCCCTGCTGCCTCCTGATGGGAAGGCCCAATGCTTCACACCCCTAGTGAAGATCGGATCTCTTTGGCCCCCTCAGAATCAAGAAAACCCATGTTCACTTTCTCAAGACCACACACAACCGAGTCACAAAGCAGGGCGGAACCTCGACTCTCTGGGTTCAAGTCATGTCGAGTTTAAGACCTGCTGCTGTGAACACTGCAGGAAATGATGAGCCTGATTCCGGCTTTGACCTCGAGCTCATCAGCATTAACTAATTGCACTTTCCAGGACCAACTTCAAAGGCCTGCAAAGTCAGAGAAGAGAGAGGAGATGGAACACGCCCTCACCCCAGACCTGTTGCAAGGATGCACTTCTCAGATGCATCCCAAGGTCCACAGCGTGTCCAATGCATGTTCACGTTCACCGACCTACAGGTCTTCTATGTGGCATCAGCCTCCTGGGCACTGGGGACACGAAGTGTAATGGCAAGTCCCCTCTGCAGCAAAGCTGAGGCGCAGGGACCCAACGGAATAGAACTGACTTTTTTCTGACAGTCTCAAAACAGAAGGAAAATACTGTACAGCCAACGTCCCCTCACGCAGGTTTATTTACCTGTGACTCACAGGCCATGACAGACAACTTCAGGTTTTTACCGATTCCTATTCTCCCCATCCAGGAAGCCTTTGTTTTTAATATTGTACGAACTTGCCATTTTGTAGGCCAAAACCAGCAAATATTGGCAGTTTGCTACGGTTCAACCGAATAAAATATGATCATGACCTTTTGTGAAACCATGAAGAAAAGGTGGATATCTCAGTATGTGTTTCCAGACTGGCTTTGTTCCTGAAGCACCAACTCTTTTCACTCAGGATTTTAGACACTGAAGAATAAACATCAATATCCCACCAAGGAAACCAAAAGAATGAAATAACTTTGCATCCACCTTGGAGCCTTTTTAGGACAAGGCAGGACACAAACTTTTAAAAAGCTGCAGTTGTCCCTCTGTATACACAGGGACATGGATTCCAGAACACCCCCCGAGTTTACCCAAATCTACGTATCCACAGGACCCCGCAGCCACCCTATGGAACCGCATGTAGGAAACGTCGGCCCTCCACAAAGCCAGGTTTTCTCAATAAGGGTTAGGTTGGAAAAAAATTAACAGAAGTGATCCTTCGAAGCTCAAAACCCATGTCGTTCAGGGTCAGCTGCATTTACTACTTGTGTCATATCTGAGGCCTGAAAGCCATCATTCTCGATACCTTAACGTGACGGTTAACTAACTGTTCTGGTTAGAAAGAGGAAAAAGCTTATTTTTAAGCTGACAATGAGAGTGGATGCTGCTACGGTGAACGAACAGACCTAAGCAAGCACCAAGGCTGGGGTGACTGCCTGTGCTCAGACCCACCAGGGCCTGTTCCTCCATCTCCCTCTGCTGAAAGGGATAACCCCCTCTCCCCCACGATGAAAGGGCCTTTTTAAAATATTCACACGAGAAGTGCTATGAAAAGCTGAAAGGTCACAGATAACATTTTAAAAAATAAACATTGACGTAAGCATTTAACAAGCCCATTATGATTAAAAAAACAAAAAACAAAAAAACAATAAAACGGTATTAAGTTGCTGGGTGCAGCGGCTCATGGCCGTAATCCCAGCACTTTGGGTGGCCGAGGTGGGTGCATCACCTGAGGTCAAGAGTTTAAGACCAGCCTGGCCATCATGGTGAAACCCCCTCTCTAATGAAAATACTAAAATTAGCCAGGCATGATGGGAGACACCTGTAACCCCAGCTACTTGGGAGGCTGAGGGAGGAGAATCACTTGAACCCAGGAGGGAGAGGTTGCAATGAGCCAAGATCATGCCATTGCACTTCAGCCTGGGCGTTGAGTGTGAAACTCCATCTCAAAAAGAAAAAAAAGTTTCAGGTTTTCCTTCCAATGAACCTATTATTCAGCCACCACGGTATCCTATAGCTACTTATTCAGCCATGAGATACACCACAGGAGACATAGGCGAACAGGACACAGTTCCTCCCTGAAGGAAGGCTGCACCCCAACAGAAGGCAGGCACACACTCCGAATGGAATCAGTGTAGGGAACAGCTGCTGCTGCATCTGTGGAACTGGCTGCACAGAACACCCGCTCAAGTGTCTGCAAAATAAGGTGCCATTGGTGGCATCACCTTCCACACCTGAGCTGGGGCAGTGGGGAGCCTGTCACCACCACCACCCGGGGCAAAGACCCCCAGAACCACAAAACAAGCTTACAAACTCACCGAGGCGATGACCGAGCAATGTGCGTGGAGTGATGCGAACACACAGACGTCAGGGCCATGTGCGGCGTTGGTTTTGTGCATCGACCTGAGCGTGCCCGGGGTGCCCAGATGGCTGGTTCTGCATTATTTCTGTATGAGATGCCTGTTTGCCTCTGGACTGAGTGGAGACCCATCCTCGCCAGTGTGGGGGTCACCACTATCCACCCAGGGCTCGAGTAAAACAGCCAGGACTGGGAGACTGGACTCACTCCACCTGTCTGGCTGATGGGCCAGTGACATCCGTCTTCTGCCGCCCGTGCTCCTGGGTCTCAGCTCCTCAGACCCGGGTGGGATCTGCACCCGCCGCTTCTCAAGTCTTCAAGCCACACCCTCCCAAGACTCTAGCTTGCAGGCTGTGGGTCCTGGGACTTCTTGGACTCCGTAGCCCCTGCAGCAAGCCTCCCCCTGGAGACACACGCACACGTGGCTGTGTCTCTGGAGAGCCCTGACTAAAAGCTGCCCCTACAAGTGGTCTTCAGAGTTTCTTTCTAGCCCTAAGATCCCAGCGCCCCTCCTACAATTCTAAATGGAAAGATGAACGGAGACCAGTGGACAGAGGTGTGTGCCGAGGACACGCCAGGCCACGGCGCTGGGCAGGAGGGCACTAACGCTCTCACTAAGCAAAGAATGTTGCTTTCCACAAAAATGAGAACACTAAAGATTTCTTCAAACAGAAATGACTTTGTTTCATGATTTGCTCTTAATACATAAGAAATCATAAAAGTAGGCCTATTAACAATTATGTAAGTCTTTAGAGGCCCTTGAACTACTTCTGTCCCTTTGTGTTTTTATACAAAATAAGCCTGAGGTGAAAGAGAATAACGTTACTGGCCACAGCTGGGGCCACGCGAGGACACAGCTTATACCCACGAGGTCCCTGGGTGCCCCGAGTCCTTCCCTTGCTATTTACGGAAATATGGGAGAAACCAGGAGGGTCTGAGCATGGACCTGGCCATGCCCCCAGGGGCCGAGGAAAGCATCCATCTGTCCAGTCTTCCCTCCACCCTGCGGTTCCCACCTACCCGGACCTCTTGGGCTGACCCGGTTCATGCACTCAGCAGCGCATTCATTCAACGTTTAGCTTCACATCATGAGGGCCTCCTCTGGCCTCCTCTGACCACCCCTGGACCTGCAGTCAGCACTAGTCTGCAGGACACACGTGGACAAGGTTGATGGATTACGGCCTCCAATGAGGAAGGTGCCAGGCAAGGAGTCGGAGACGCCAGGGATGGGGCAGCACACACCCGGGGAGGCGAAGGCCGGCAGCGGCCACCACCGAGGACCTCCTTTCCCACCCTGAGGGTAGTTCACCCAGGGAGGCTAAGGCCTGCTGGCACCAGCCACCACGGAGGACCTCCCTTCCCACCCTGAAGGCAGCTCACCCAGGGAGGTGAAGGCCAACACCGGCCACCACCGAGGACCTCCCTTCCCACCCTGAGGGCAGCTCACCCAGGGAGGCTAAGGCCGGCACCGGCCACCACTGAGGGCCCTTCCCACCCCGAAGGTGGCTGTGATCACATTTCCCATCGCACCAAGAGACCCCTGTATTGAGCACAAACCTTTTCAACCTTCGAATCAATAAGGAATCACAACACGGACATTCCCTCAATCCAAATGGCCAGCCCACAAAACAGACACGCAATCATACACATTTCCTGTGGGAAAATCAGTCAGTCCCTGGGGCCTCGCGCCAGGGGTGGGGGAGCATCAAGGGGAGACGCCCAGCTCCAGCCTGGCTCCTCCTCCTACAGCTCCTTTTCCCTCTGCCCCCCCCCCGCCCCACCCATTCCTAGCTTCAGAGGCTCCTTCCTCAAATTCTTTCCCCTTGATGAAGTCATTCATTCCCAAACTGCAAAGCAAAGGCACGGGGGCTCAAGAGAAAATCCACACCGTGGCTCGTGTTTTAGATTCTCATAAGTTTGAGAATAACCAAGCAAGAATCTTTGGCATCTGAATGTGGTCTGAAGGCATCTGAGCACAATGCCCGGCACTGGCCCGGAGTGGATCATGGGTGTCTCGGACGTCTTCGTAACTCTACAGCAATTATTTTGGAACATCACTAGCAGAATAGAACCATGTGAATAGTTACTTCTCTGATAAAAGTAGGAAAAGACTCCAAGCTGCCCTCAAGGAACATCCTTCCCACGAGGAGTTTCTGCATCGAGCCTTTCAGGCACAGGCCTGGCCCCCGGGCCCAACTCCCTCATCCCTGAGTCATAAAGCAGCAAAGACGGTGGGGAATAAAGCAAGTGAAGGAGTCGGTCCCGCACAAAGCAGGCTCCAGAAGCCACAGCCACTCTCCCAGAGTGGGAGCCAAGTCCAAACACCTGGAAACCCCAGCTTTCCCGGGGGGATGGGAGAACAATGCCATTTCCCCCTAGTTTAGGGAGACAGCACCCCACGTCCTCTGGCCTTAATACAAGAGACTTCACATAAATGATTAGAATGAATCACCACACACAGAAAGTGGGCTAAGGGCTAAGACACCCGTTTACATGCCCAGGAAAAACACATTAAAGGAACACACAGATAAGCGAAGTTCTCCTGTTATCCACGAAATATTCAGAAACAAATCCAGCAAGCAATCTCTTTGCAATCAAAAGAGCAATTCAGAGGTGCAGATTAAAAATCAAGATACAACTGAACCCTTAATACACCAAGAACCAAGCTCCACGGAAGTGAAATCACATCACCACCTCCTAGCTGAAGGAAGCAGCCCTGGCCAGTGACCAGCTGTTCACTAGTGGGTCAGTGAACGAAAGGCAATGCTGTCCAGGACAATGAGGAGATGTTAACCTGAAAAGGGCAAAATCACAGAGGCTGGAGGGACTTTCCAGGTAACCCAGACCCCTCAGTGGACAGAGGACCCCCGTGGGGCCACAGAGCCCAGAGCTCCAGTGTGCACGGGGCAAGCACTCAACTGCAACCCTGATGATGTCCGAACGCCTTCTGCGTCCCTACCCCATTAACAGGGAATCCGTGAATGCTAAGGAAATCTAATCCATTTCACAATACATTTAGATTTTTAGCAAATTAAAGATAAACAGTGACAAACTTTGAGAATTAACCAAAATATAGTTCAGTGAATGCCCAAACTCAAAGCTAGTCTCCAAGAGGTGATAAGCTGTGTGTGGTGGTTAATGCCTGTAAATCCCAGCAGTTGGGGAGGCTGAGGCAGGAGAATCACTTGAGCCTGGGTTTGAAGGTTGGGGTTGCAGTGAGCTGTCATTGCACTACTACACCCAGCCTGGGAAACAGAGTGAGACTGTCCAAAAAAAAAAAAAAAAATTAAAGGAGTTCAAATGAATTCGCCCATACCCTTTAAATTTTCATTTGGGTACATGGGGTGATCTAGTTCCTTTTTCCCTTGCAATACATGAATAATCTAACAAATAAATATAATCTAACAATTAAATGGGAAAATTTATTTTCCCATTTCATTATTCCCCATTTCAGGGAAAAACTTAAAATTATTCCCTATTTCAGGGAAAAAGCTAAAAATCATTTTAAACCTTCCTTCCACAAGACAGTATACTCAGTCATCTCTATCTGCTTTATAATGTGGAATTCTGCTTCACATGTCTATAATACAGTTTTTGTTAAACAGCGTTTATGTAGACAGGCAAGAGAGAGAAACACTTGGTCTATGTAGAAGCAGCAGAAGACACGTTTTAACAGAAAAGGGAGAAGATACCACCAAACCACCGTGTGGATCATCCGGAAATTCTGTCCTCATCTTCTCCACACACACAGAAAACACCCAAGCACGTGCCTAGTGTCCAACAGGAACACAGAAAGGACAGGGATCCCTCCAGTTTTTTCATGACCAGCCCCACTTGTCACCACCACATAACAAAATCCGCGCGGCAACTTCAGCACGTTTCCTTCATGATTCCACGGAAATCAGGCTGAAGAACTGAGAGATGTTTTGCCCACCTTTAAAATCCAAGTGTGGGACTCATAGAAATAAACCCATTATGGGTTCACTTAACTTTTCCAAATTTTTACTTGGAGAAACCTATAAAGTTCTTGTCAGTTACATTCTTAAGTTTTTCAATAATTTTTAAATGCAAAGGTCGGGCAAGACTTGTAAAGAAGTACACACATATGGCCCGGGGCAGTGGCTCACACCTGTAATCCCAGCACTTTGGGAGGCCGAGGCGGGTGGATCACGAGGTCAGGAGATCAAGACCATCCTGGCTAACACAGTGAAATCCCGTCTCTACTAAAAGTACAAAAAATTAGCCAGGCATAGTGGCGGGCGCCTGTAGTCCCAGCTACCCGGGAGGGAGGCTGAGGCAGGAGAATGGTGTGAACCCGGGAGGCGAAGCTTGCAGTGAACTGAGATCACGCCACCGCACTCCAGCCTGGGCGACAGAGGGAGACTGTCTAAAAAAAACAAAACAAAAAAAAATGAGGTACACACATACATGCCACGTTCTTCTCTCAAAGAGACGGGCCCTTTTATAAGATTCCAGATGTAAATGTGGTTGTCACCCTGCTTTTGAGAGGATGGGCTGTTTTAAGCATGAACAGACTTTTCCTCCATGCACCCAGGATGCACCATGGGGGACATTGCTGCCGCCGCCTCCCCAGTCTCTGCTCAGGGTGGGGCAAGGGGAGCTCATCTGTCTCCCGTGTACACCGTCTACAGGCCAGGTGCTCAGGAGGCGGCTTCCAGGATTCGCTGTAGGCATTAGTGAGCAGGGCAGGCAGTGTCTCGTGCTGGTGGGCATCCAGCAGTAAGGGGGTCTTGCACTTCACTACCTAGGCCCAGCCCCAGAGGGGAAAGAGACACCTGTATGGTAATTAATGTGTATTTATAGACACATACACTCTGCAGTGCAAGGCGCAGAACTAGAAGGAATCGTGGAAGTAAGAGGGAAGACATTTGGTTACGACTGGCAGAGCCACCTCAAGCCTCGGCACTTCCTGCCGGAGTCCTCACTGACCAGACTCCTCCGGGGTCACTGCCGCTGCCTTGCCCAGCTCATGACAGGGCACAGGGTGACAGAGCCTCAGAACAGCCTCCACCTCCTTCCTCACCAGCCCAGGGGGATGAGCTGTATGAGTGTCCCAAAGCCTGAATGCGGGAACCCAGAGGTGACTGAGCAGAAAGGGGGACAGCCACAATGGCCACGGGTGTGCAGATATTGCTGGGCACCCCAGCAGCCCTTTCCACCTTAAAGAGGACAGCCACAGCTGTGCGGATGCTCCCGCGTGACCCAGCCATCCTTTCCACCTTAAAGGGGAATGGCCACGGGTGTGCGGATATTCCCGGGTTCCCCAGAGCCCTTTTCACCTTAAGGAGATGTTCACAGTCTCATTTCAGTCTCCAAACTATTCAATGAGGTTGGAGGAGTATCATTGTGGACCAACACTGATTGGCACCAAGTAAGGGCAATTTTACAACCACTTCTCGACCATGAGACAATCAGGTCTTTGGCCATTTGGTCAAAGTTTTTTCTGTAACAAAGTCAGATAATTAAGTTGAACTTTGGATTTCCAAAGATTCTTACAGAAACCACATCTTCCTAGGTGTGGCTCCGTGGTGTCACGTGCACACATCAGTAGCCAGGCTTGTCAAGACTCACAGCACGTTACACGTTCACTTGAGAAGGCTGCTCAATGGTTGAGGGCTCTGGCGTGCTCTGAAATGAATTTGCCACTTCAGCCTACACTCTACACTCCCTTGTTTGGTTCAGGAAAACCAAAAGTCAGAATTTGTTTTGGCCAATCGCCTGCTGTACCCAACTGCAGAGGTTTTAATTATAGTACTTTCTTTGCATCATAGAAAGCAGAGTAATATAGATCAACTCATTATTATCACTCCAAAGGTTTAGTAAATCTCCAGATAATCAGGCAAATATTTTAAGAAGCTACATTAAGGTTTACAATACTCAAAATTTAAAACTATATCCATGCTTCAAAAAACCACCATTCCCATTTTAGAAGGCCAAATGCATAGGAGAAACATGCCGAGTGCATTTTTTTGGTAATCTTACGGAGAAACTGCCACTTTAAAAATGGCTCTAGTTCCTGCCTGCAGATGTGTGCTGGGGTGCCTCACTCAATTTCAACTCCACCTGAAGCTGGGAAACGAAATCCATTCCCAGACTGCAGGGCATGAGAATTCCCACTTCTGGAAACAGCCTGGAATGCAGACTTGTAGCAGAGAATTCTTTCCTGCCCATCCTAACCGTCCTCTGTGGAAGGCAACAGTCAAAGACAAGTCCACCCCCCTAGGCGCAACCGCACCACGAAGAACCATTTCAAAGTGGGAGGTGCCCACTGCTCCAACGGCAGGCCTGCGGGCATCTCAGAGCAGCCAGAACTGCTCCCTCCTTCACAGGGAAGGGGAAACAAGGCCAGGAGGAAGCGCTTGGGGAAGCAAAGGGGTGGCTGATCGGGGATCAGAGGTTTCCTCAGAGGGGCCTCAGGCTCAGGTAAGGAGAAAAGAGGAGGAACCAAGATTTGGCTAACAAGTGTTTTGTTCTGATTGATTAGTGGGAACAGACAGTGTAGCTAATCACTTATAAGGCAGAGAAGGGGGATTTGAAGGCCTGTGTCTGGCCTTGTCCTCGGTCAATGGTCATCCAAAAGTCAGCCTAAGCCACATGGGAAGGGGCTTCTTGCAGTAAACAAAGGGGTGCAGTTGTGGGGAGGGAGAATGTCTTAACCATCACTGTTTTACAGGATCACTAGGCTCAGGCAATGTTCAGTATTGTAACACACCAAGGTTTTAAAAGTCTGAAGAAAACTACAGTCCTAAGGTGTCAGTTCTCAAAGGCCTTAAGTTCCTCCTGCTAAGATTCCCAGAGGGTCTCCACTTCTTGCACCGAACCCCAACTTGCACAGGCATCTGCGTCTTCCTCCTGCAGCAAACGCAGATGTGGGTCTGCTGCAGTAGCGATGCCATGGCAGCCCTGACACCACAGCAGAACAATGGCTCTGGCCTGAATGTCCCCAAAACCTCATGCTGAAACCATCTCCAATGGGAAACTAAGAGGTGGGGAGGGTCTTTGGGAGGCCCCGCTCTCAGAACTGGGGTTGGTGTCCTTGTTGGGAGGCCTGAAGGAGTCCCTCCTGCTCCTCCACCACGTGAGGCCCGATGAGACGCCTGCTGCCACGCAAGACCCAGCTCCCAGCCTCCAGAACTGTGAGCAATAAATGTCTGCTTACAAATCACCCAATCGACAGCAGCCAGACAGACGGTGATGTTACAACATGAATCACATTCTCAGTGGGCCAGAGGCCTCCCCGTGAGCCACCACCATAAAGCAAGAACTCCCTGGAGGATGGAAAGGGGTTCCCAAGGAATTCTACCCAGTATCAGGGCATCTATCCTTTCTTGCAGGAAGATAACTGAGCCATGGCAGGAAACTGCAGGGTGGCTGGGTCTGCACAGTAACATGTCACTTGCTCATCTAAGCCTCAGTCTCCCACCTGTCAACACGACAGCGGGGGTAGCACCCCTCACCTGAGCTGTTGGGAGAGGTAAGAGTGCTGGGTGATTAACAATTGTTAGCTCTGCAGAAATTAGGCAAAGAATCTACCACTACGTCTTATAAAACCAAACCAGTCCAGAATTCCACATCACTACTAATTTGCATGGGAAAATGCTGGATTCTCATAAGTTCTGGAATGTCATTTGTATTAATAAAGTTTGCAGAGTTTTCATATACTAAGTATATAAAACAGGAAAATAAATCATGCAATTTGGAGGCTGAGGCAGGAGAATCACTTGAGCACAGGCGGCGGAGGTTGCAGTGAGCCGAGACCGCACCACTGTACTCCCGGCTGGGTGACAGAATGAGACTACATCTCAAAAAAAAAAAAAATTTGCTGCTGCATACAAGTGGGCAGACTCTACATGCCACCTGTTATTCGAAGGTCACTTAACACTGACTCAGGAACTCTGTCCCTGATGTGCTTGAAGTTTTAATGCTAACAGTGTTAAAGACCACTCCCCCAGGAGCTCTGAACAAGTACTCCAGGTATACGGTGAACAAGACCACACACTCTGACCGAAATCTAACTTCACAGACCCAAACTACAGAACCACAGAAGACACTGCTTCTGTCCAACTTTCTGTTCTGCCATCGTTTGTGTTCATTATTTCCTAGAAATCGTCTCATTAGACTTTAGGGCACACAAAAGGCCAATACAACAGGGTTACTTTTCAAAGGTTTGGAGGTGAAGAATACATGCAATGCATTAACTTCCTATTGCTGCTGCAACAAATTACCACAAATGCAAACCTCCTCTCAGCCCAGGAAGTCAGGAGTCCCAGGGCTGAATCCAAGGGGTCAGTAGGTTGTGTTCCTGCCTGGAGTTTCCCAATTCATAGAGGCCACCATGCAGCTTGGCTCACAGCCCCACACCCCGTCCGACCACTGCCCCGGCCTCAGCCCTGCACCCCTCCGGCCCCTGCCCCACCCTTGTCCCCATGCCCCTCCAGCCCCTGCCCCACAGCCCTCTGGCCCCTATCTCATCTTCAGGTCTCCTCCTGAGGCAGACCCTTGTACTCCCTCTTATCAAGGCACATGTGAGGACACTGGACCCCACCCGGACTACCCAGGGTCCTCCCCCATCTCACTGTCCATTACAGTCACATCTGCAAAGCCTCTTTTGCCATGTAAACTTCATTATACTAACATAATCATTTAATAAGTCTATTATAATGATGTAAAAATTGGCATTGTTTTGCTAATGAACAGATCGGTCACCCATGTAACCTATAAAATATGTGACCATTAAATACACAGTACTGTAGGAGACAAAGATGAGGAAGACGACTGGACCCTAGATAGAAGGATAATCATTCTGAACAGAATCAATGTAACTCAACATTTGAGTCGGAGGCCAAGCAGTAAGACTTTCAAAAAAGCAACCAGAAAGTATGTACCGTGCCTGTAGTTCACAGCTGAGCCTGGCCTCATGAGGACAAGCGTGCTGACACACACACCGGGCCCAAGTTTAAGATCAAATACAAGGAACTTTCAACTGTAGTATTTGACTAGATCTTATTACAAAATAGCCTCTTTATTGCAGTTTTTAATCCAAAAGTTCTCTGTGATTAAAGAAATTAATTTTCCCCTAAAAAGACATTTCTCTATCTATCATTCCATATAAACTAAACATGTATATTAAAGAAAAAAGACAAATGTTTGACTTCGGGGGTTTGCCTACGACTTGGATAAGCATGATTTTCTTCTGGCCAAGCAGGGAGCAGCTGGACCAGACTGGAGGGAAGGAAAAACAAATTTCCACTCTGACGTCAGTTGGGCACCAGAGTCTTCCCTGTCAATGTGGGTGTGGTGCTTCCCACACACCAGCCTCTGACAAAACTCAGCACAAGGGTGTGGGAAAAGGCCGTCTACTTCGGAAAAATCTATAACGTGCAGACACATCAAAAGCTTCAGAAGACTGTAAAGCGCCAAGGAGACCACTACACCCTTGGAGTTTACAGAAAATGGTCAGCAGCACACATGCCTGAGGCCCAGGGTCACCTCCCAGCTGCTGTGACGTCGTGAGCGCAGCCCTGGCTTCCCCTGTGATGCAGAGAGTTGGTCACTCCGCCGGCAGTACTCAGAGCTCAGAACATTCTAGATGAAAGCAACGTGTTCCTTTTAAAATGGGGACCTGGGGCAGCACAACTGAAGCTCTACGACTGTCTCAACTACTGGGTTCCGGGGTTGCATTAGGAAATCATGAGAATCCAAATCTCAATTTCATCCAGATTCACTGCAGGTTCCAGAATTTCCTGAAACATTCTTCCAATTTATCACTCAGGATTCCCTTGCCAAAGCTAATAAAGTCTAAATTCCTTACGGAAAAGCCACCAATAAGCACCACCACAAATAAGATCAAATGACGCCCGCCCTTCGCACCAAACATAGAAACTGTTACTCACACAAGACTGTGCTGGAGGCAGCTCTCAGCTGAAGCCGAATCCGTGAGACTTCATTATCCCCATTTTGGATGGAGTGTGAAGACTGTCAGGGAACCAGGGCCCCAGTGTGAAGCAGAGAAGAGATCCTCTGACGCCTGCGTGAACATTTCCTTCCCACCTCTGTCTTGGATATTGAACACCCTCAGAGCTACTGAGTCACCCGCATTTGCAGGTCATTTACCCAGTCACCAGGATAACATAATTATGTCATAAAAATGCCTTCTCAGGGTTTTGTCATGCTTAACAAGGAAGCTCAGAAGGCTAGGTAAGCCTAAGAAAGGGGGAAGCATCCTCCAAACAGACAAAAACCAAGGAAAACTCTGCAGAGACTCTCTCTCGAGAGCAGAAACACAGCCCGCTGTAGCCTTTCAGGTCCTGCTGGCCACAGCCCTGTGTTAGGTGGCACCATTTCCACGGATGTATCCTGCTGGGCCCATTTGAAAGGTCTCGCTTGTGAGACACTCACCCCCACCTTCCAACTCCTACAAGACCCGCTGCAGACCCACTCCACCCAGGGGCCAACTGTGGAGTGTTCCTGGCAAGACCTCTCAGAGCCTGTGCAGCGTCTGAGACTGGGAAGCACCAAGAATCCAGAAACGCACAAACCCGTTCTCCTCAGTGCTGCTTTCTGGGTTCGAAATTGTCTTCAGAACGAGTCCTGCAGAAACCCCGGGCTGGGGAGCCAGCCATGGCGCAGTAGCGCCCAGCTCATGCGCTCCACCCACCCCACAGAGGACTAGGGAGGCCCCAGCACGCTCTGTCCCTGGGGGCAAGACACCAGAAACAGCCACAGTTCAGGGATCTGCCACCTGCCCCGCTGCCCTAATTACCTGCTGTGATCTGAATTCTCATTGGTTGGGAAGGTGATGTCACAGCTCTGCTGCCGTAATTACCTACTCTGATCTGAAATCGCATTGGTTGGGAAGGGGATCTCACTGCTCAAGCTCTCCCTGCTGCCTCCTTGCAAACATAAATCCAAAACCGCTCTTAAAGAACGTTTACTATAACCTCAAAACAAGACCCATCCCGAGACCAGGAAAGATACACATGCACATCTGACATCTGGTGGGCGTCGATGACTGCCGCCACGGCTTCCTTGTGGCCTGTGAAACGGGAGGTCTGTCACGGTGACTCAGGCTGGGGTCTGAATAGGGGTCTTCCAAGCAACTAGGCAACCAGGACACACACCCCAAAACCCAAGTCCCTGCACTCATGTACCTGCCAGAAATGCTGCGTGGCCATCACACCAGTTGTGAACCAAGACCTCTCTGTGTCCTGTGGCCCTCACAACGTCCGTACATTCCTGGGCCCTGCACAGGCCTGCAGGGCCCCCTGCTCGCCTCCAGTGGGGCTCTCTCCTGCCAAAGGGATGGCCCTGAAGTCCGTTGGGATTTCCAAAGCTCTCCAAAAGTCGTGCTTCCTCCTGCTTGTTCCGAAAGCCTAAAGCCCTGAAGACACCAGTGAGAATTGACCTAGCCTCTTAAGGCAGCTCAAACACGTAAACACAGGAACGCTGGACCTCTCTGCCCTGGAGAGCAGTCGATAACCCACTGGGCTAAGCAGAAGGTACAGACCTCACATCCACAAGCCAGTGGCGCTCACGTTTGCATTCCAGGAGCCGCCCATGTGAGTCCCGCCAAGGCTTCCAAGTCCCACTTCATTTCATCGTATCTCTATAATATCAGAGACATTATATCTCACGGTATCTATGAGATCGTCTCTACTTTTATGAGCACATATGCTCCCTGACTTACCATGGGATGAAACTGTTCCAATAAACCCAGCGTAAGCTGAAAATATCCTAAATAGAAAGTGCATTTGACATAATAGTTTCGACTTACAATGGGTTCATCCAGAGGCAGCCCATCTCGGGCCAAACAATTCACTGAGTGTGACTAGTTCACAAGGTTGAAAAAAAAAAAATCACAAATGTAACCATTGTGAGCCAGGGACCATGTGTATTGTGGTTCCTGTCTTCAGAGACAATAGAAACATCTTCTTAGACAAGAATCACAATTTATAATCCTCAAAATGTTAAACTAAAATTAGTTTAACAATCTACAGGTTCAAGCAAACCCAAAGTAGGCCCACAAGGCCATTTGTGCCATGCACTAAGACACACGACTCTGTAATCACCCTCACCACAGCCCCTCAGTGTGGTTCCCAGAGGTGGCTGAGGCTTGTCGCTATGGACACTAACGAAACCAAAATCAGAGTACGCAGGTGCAGTCAAGTCATATGACTTCCCCACTTGAATATGCACAAATGTTCATCAGCAAATCAGATCTTTGCTTTACCTCTGTCCCATGACCTAAAAAGGAGTCCACCACACACACCACCCCCCAACTCAAAAACATAATTGTTACTTGTATGCAATTCTGGGCATTTTGAATAGACCTAATGGGGAATTAAACCTCTCCTCCAACCCATTGCTTAGTCTTCTTAGAGGATGAAGGATTTTGCATAACACAAGTCAGCATGTAAAAGATCTTGTATAGAAACATACTTTCAAGTGGTCCTCATTATACTGATTCAAGATACAAAGGACCCAACATACAGCACAATGACTATTAGAATAATTTGTTCCCCTAAAAATCCTAATATCTACACAGAAAAAATAACCTATACACATTTTATTCTTTACCATATAGTCACACAAACAAAGGAGTATCACAAAAGCAAAAGAACACATTTGGTTTGACTCGCAGTTCTAAATTTAATATAAAATTGCTAAAACCACCAAGACAAACATGACTATGAAATATTTAATGATCTTCACCTAAATTCAAGTCACCATTCAACAACCAATACCTCTGCTCTCCTTACAGGAACTTTCCAAAAGTAAATTCTGGAATTAACAGGACAAATTTTTCTGGTGATAGAAATTAGGAAGAAATTGGTTGAAGGCTGTTCCTTGGCCGTCAAACTTTTTCTCAATAATATTTTGTAAAATAAAAGCATCAAACAGATCTTCACATTAACTTACAATCTATCAAGCAATACTGGAGCAAGCTTTAAATAATAGCCACATTTTATCAGGGCTGACTAACATTAAATCAGGCTCAGTGTCATGTCTTGCAGCATTCACAGTTTTGTCTTCTCAAAACCATTTAAGATTTCATAATTAACTCAAACTATGTAAGTCATCTCCTTCATCTTTGACATGAAGGGACGATTTTCCCCCAAAATAGTACCTCTTTCCTTGACATGATTTAATCTGTGGTTAGAATATTTAACAGGATTTTTTTCCTTCTTAGAAAATATACACCTTTCCAATATGAAAAACACTGATAATGCTATAGCTTAACCAGGTCAAAAGCTTTTTTTTTTTTTAAAGTTAAAAAAAGAATCTAACTGCATCTTTGGACCTTATGTGAGGCAGTGTCCAGGGTCTCTGGGATCTCCGCTTGGTCAGTGCAGCCAGGTACCAGTTAAAGAGAGAAACCCAAGTGTTCACTCAAAGCCCCTTCCACAGCCGTTCATTCTAGTGGAAGCCATGGGCACAAAGGAATGCGGCATTTCACGGAGGATTTTGGGGATAGGCTGCTTGAGAACATCAAAGTGGCTCACTTCCCCCGAGTATAAAGCCAGTGACTGCTCCCGGCTTAAATGCAGCACCATCCACAGCAGCCAAGGTCCACAATCACCTGAGTGCCCATCAACAGGGGATGAAGGGAACGTGGCCCGAACATGCACAGGAGCAATACTCCACCACACAGCGGAGAGCCCTGTCATCCGCGACAGCATGGATGGAGCTGGAGGACATTACGTTAAGCCAACGAGCCAAGCAAAGAAACGATGCATATTCTCACTCATAAGCAGGAGCTGAGAGCAGATCTCATGGAGGCCAAGAGTAGGTGGCCAACAGGGTCCAGCAGAGCCCACTCATAAGCAGGATGGGCAGAGGCTGGTAACGCGCACAAACACACAGCCTAATGGGAGCACAAGACCTACTATTGATAAATCAGCAGGGGGATGGCAGTGGGTCATGTACTGTGTATTTCAAAACAGCTAGGAGAGAATAACTTGAACATTACCAGCACAAGGAAAAGTAAGTATTCCAAGTGAAAGACATCCCAAGTACCCAGATTTGATCAATATAGGGATGAATCAAGATATCACACGCACTCTGAAAATATGTACATATACTATGTGTCAACAAAAACCAAGTGACAGAACCATTTGCCAAGCACGTACAGAAGAATGGGAAGCCTGACATGGTGTGGCTCTGTGTCCCCACTCAAATCTCATGCTGAACTGTAATCCTGTGTTGGAGGTGGGCCCTGGCGGGAGGTGATTGACTTATGGGGGTAGTTTCTAATGGTTTAGCACAATCCTCCACGTGCTGTCCTCATGATAGTTCTCCTGAGATCTGGTTGTTTGGAGGTGCATGGCACCTTCCCCTTCACTCTGTCCCCTTCCAGCCATGTGAAGACATACCTGCCTCACCTTCACCTTCCACCCTGATTGTAAGTTTCCCCAGATGTAGAAGCCTGTACAGCCCACAGAACTGTATGGCGATTAAACCTTTTTTTCCTTATTACCCAGCCTCAAGTAGCTCTTTATAGCAGTGGAAAACAGTACAGTCCTCAGGACCAGCAATGTTTTCCTTCTACCCCGTGGCCAACGAGCTCCCACACCCTAGCTGGTTTTCCGCAGCCTTTTCCAGAATGCTGAGGCTGTTTTGGGGATACTAACTTTCCCCATGTTACAAACCAGATGGGGCATCCTATTTGCCTCTTACCACCTTTCTCAGAGAGACCCCACCTCTGAAACAGCCTCCGCCAGGGGCCTCCTTCAGCAGCAGCAAAGCTGAGTATTCCTTGCACTTCCCTTCTTTTGAACAATAAACATCTGAAGCGTGTTTTTCCATCTTCCCAGCTCATTGAAAAAAATCTTATATGCTATTTTCCTAAGACACACACACACACACACACAGAAGAGAAGAGCCATGAGGGCAGGGGCTCTTGTTTTCCCAGATCTGTGCCTGGCCTTCAAACACTAGTAGAATTCATACTAGCACGATATCCAGAGGCAGAAACGCAAATATCCCCACGACTTCAAATACTCTAAGGATCTAACAGGCCGAATGGCCCACGTAACTATGGTTTGTGCTAGGCCACTCCACGGGTTTCCAAATCCGTGTCCAAGTGAGCTCTTTAATTTTCGGACTTTTCAGACAGCTGGGGTTTTTTTTTTGTTCTGTTTTGTTTTTATTAAAGGGATCTGTTATAGTTACAATCAAGAATATCCCAGGCCGAGTGTGGTGGCTCATGCCTGTAATCCCAGCACTTTGGGAGGCCAAGGTGAGCGAATCACCTGAGGTCAGGTGTTCAAGACCAGCCTGAGCAACATGCTGAAACCCCATCTTTACTAATACAAAAGTGAACCAGCCATGGTGGCAGGCACTTACAATCCCAGCTACTCAGGAGGCTGAGGCAGGAGAATGGCGTGAACCAGGAGGTGAGGCTGCAGTGAGCCAAGATCACGCCACTGCATTCCAGCCTGGGCAACACAGCAAGATTCTCTCAAAAAAATAAAAATAAACCAAGATGCCCACTTAGTTCTTCGCGAATGTGAGATACATCGGTTAAAAGAAAAATATGAAAGCATGTTTTTAAATTTCAGTGTTGAATTTAACCATATCTTTTAAGAAGATATGAAGATAGAAGCTCCCCAAGAATCGGGGGAGAAAAAAGTACAGTTAAAAAAATTTTAAAACCTCGGGGAAAAACAAATATGGGGTAAGACCTCAAGGCAAAACTTTTTCTTTGCACTTTGATTTTAAAAGAACAGAGATACCCAAAATATGAACTCTCCCATCTGCATTTTATATTCCTCTATGTCCTTTGAAAGGCTGGAGATGGGATCCCAGGTTCCAAAGTGCCTGGCCATGGTTCACATCAGGCGGCATCTTTCACAGCCGTTTACTCTCCTGCCTGTGCCTAGAGATCTCTGTGGCCTAATTTACACAAAAATGTCCTAATTTACACACGTTCATCACTTTGAACAGTTTCAAAAAATGAGACAAATATTGACACTCCACAGACACAGGTATTCTCTTCCAAAAAGTATCAGGTTCCCATGAGCCAGGCAGCTTGGTTACAGAACGCACTGGCTGACTTGCTGATTTAATGTTAAATGCATTTAAAATGTTAAGTGGTCCGACCACCCCCCCCCCCCCCAGTGGGTGTGTGCGTTGAGCTGGCTGCAGTAGTGATGCACACTGACCACGTTCTTTCCTTTGGTTTTGCTTCAAGCAGAGCACCCCACACCCAGGAAGAGGCCATAGGATAGCATCGAGGTCTAGGACAGTTCTAAGGAGAGCTGCAGGCTAAGTGCCTTGTCCGCAAATAGTCTCTCATTTCAGAGGAAATCACTGAAGAGAGTTCATAACACGTGAATTTTTAAAATTCATATTTCTAATTTCATCCCATTAGAGCTTTTGAAGAACAGATGTGCACCTGCTCCAAGTCAATGAGAGGACACTTGGACAGTCCCTCACAGGTCCTCGGCCTCCACCTCCCGCCTAGAAAATGTCAGCTCAAGCCGATCACAGCGTAGTGTGATTTTCTATAAATAACGTGCATGCCTGCATCTGAACTGAGATGTGAATGTCTGGAATGTGCCTGCCAGGCCCAGGAGGAACTGAAGCATCTGTGGGGACACAAGTCGCTAAGGAATCTGATTTGGAGGGAACTCAAGGCAACTAAAACCAGTTACCCTGTTTTTCTTGGCAAGGCTTGACCAGGCAAACTTATCACTGTTGCTAATTGGGATGGGGACTTAACAGTAAGTAATTAGAGCAATTACAGAAATTGCTACTCATTTACAATGGCACCGATTCCTGAGAATGGAAGAACTGTTGCCCAGGAATAGAGTTCAACAGGTCCTCCCCACGCCCAGGGAAACATAGTATTTCCATGCACCCCTGCTTCGGTCCCCCGGCCACCACCCTCCTGATCTCGGCCATCTGATGGCATCACTCCCCACAGCTGGAAACACCTGACCGCTTGTCACCCTCCCATCTGCCCTGCCTTCCTCCAGCCTGTGATATTCAGGGATACCCACATACAGGACCAGGAAACCAGGGTTATCCTAAACCAGTGCCTGCATTCAAAGTCCTCCACAGAGGACAATCACCAACGGTCAATACTCCCAGAACCTTCCACCTCAAAACGGGATTACGTCTGGATTCAAGCTGGCAATGCTGCATTCTCTGCCATGTACACACAGAGGTATGTCAGGTTCCACCTAAAGGTATCATCAGGTTCCACGCGGGTCAGGAGCCCAAGCCTAATCACTCTGTATGATCTCACTTCACCATCCACAGAAAAGCCTGCAGTTTTCCTCCGGTGCACAGTGTGGATGGTGGATGCATTTCCCCTGAAGACTCGGAGACGGGAGCCTGGCCAAGGAGGCCAGTCACCCCAGCCCCTGCAAGGCCCAGACCTGCCCTCTGCTGTCTGCACGCAGTACCACAGGTCTAGCATTGCTGGCTCTGTGGTGGGATCCATCTGGGCCTGCAGAGGACCCGGGACACAGGAACCGTGCAGCCTGGCTGCAGCTAGAGGTCTAAGGGATCCCCACAAGGGTCTCCAGCCGAGGTGCCCTCACCACAGGCAGAGCCATGCAAGAGAACTGCCTGCTAAACTGGAAACGTCCCAATCTGCTCAGCCAACTCAAACGCAACAGCCATCTACAGCTGCTGAGCCCCGAAACATGGCCATTAGACCTGAAGGTCTGAATCTGGAATTTAACCTGTGAAGTTCTTTCCACTGTGTCTAGCTATGTAATCAAATCTTTATTCTAATTAAAGGAGTCTCAGGCTATGGGCTCCCTTGTCGGGCATCACAGCTCCAGGGAGTAAGAATGGGAAGGAGGCCCAGAGCCTCTCTCCATTCTCCACGCTAATTCAACACGTCATCATAAGGACAGGCACTCCATAAAGACAGCAGCAGAGGTGTGCTGGGGAAGAACTGGGTTGGCCCTGACACAAGACATGACCACCGCATGTGCATCACAGCTAGCCTCAAGCCAACTAGTGCAAAAGACAGCCTGATGCCCACCTGGACAGGCCACCGGATGTGATGAGGCACCCCAAGCCCTAGTCCCACAGCAGCCAGAGACCACCCGCTGCTCGTCCCATGTGAAACAGGCAGAGCTGTTCGAGCCCTCAAAAGCAGGAAGAATTGAGGCAATTCCCGCGATTTCCACGACACACGTGACACTCCTCGGAGACAGACAGAAGCTTTGCAGTGAAAGTGCAGAGGACGGTGCAGTCCCTAGGCGGGCTGCTTCTTCCAACGATCGGGGAAGAAACCAGATCCATTTCCTTGTAGGAGAATCATTTAGTATCGTGATTAGACAGAAGACAGAAGGTAGTTGATGTTATCAAATCACCAAGCACCGCATGGCTGCTTCTCCAAGGAGGACCTGGAAACTTGCAGCCGCCCGTGTAGGGGCCACAGTGTTTACAATGGAGACACGGGTGACTGAAGTCTGGCTTCCTCAGGGAGGCTAAATTTGAACCTTCACCACTGAGGAATCGGTCATTTACAGTCACTCACCCTCAATGTAGAAGAGGGTTCAAGACACTGCACCAGACTTCAACACTCAGGGTTACAGTCAGGGTCAAATTGACAAGTTTTACAAAATGTATTTACTTGGGATGCCAGAAAAGATGTAGCTTCACACACCATGCCCCCCCCGCCCAACCCCGCTAGGGTTTGCTGAGCCCCTTCACCCGTGGATCTCACCAACAGATGACACATCCACGCCTCGTCCACGGCAGCACAGAAAAGGACTTGGAAGACAGCCACTCCCACCAAGCTTCCTGGCTTTGGTGTTTAAAATCTGCATCTCATACGTGAGATTACACTCCTCCGAACAACAGATATTGCGACTGTCATTTCACCCAAAAGGGCTTTAGGAAATGACACGCGGTCCAAACACCAGAGGCCGCCGGCCACCTTACTCTAGCCTAATTCCTTTGTGCCTCTATGGAGGTTTCATAGATACAGCCCGGTCACATTAATGACCGTAGGAGAAGCTCAGGGCATAGATGAACTCAGTGCTGAATTTTGCCATATACCGCCCCTTTGTTTTATCCAGAAGACAGCTGAGAAAGGCTGGGGCAGATCATCTCCTCCAGTGTAATGAGTCCACCCACTTCTCTTCACCCCAGGTCACCACTCAGTCAACACGCTTTTGAGAAACCAAAGCAATTCTGTTCTCTTCACTCTGGGTTCCAAGTACTAAATTCCTCCATTTTATCAATTAGATTATCAAGCAGCCCTTTGTAATCTGGACTGCAATCTGATACGAAATTTAAAGCTAATTTAGGTTGCAGTAATAGCTGCTATTTACATTATAGATAAGGCATGAATGAAAACTTTAATCTGTTCATAGGACCAACTTTGTAAACAAACCAATTATTCAAGCAATGATTGTCTACAGTTAGATGCAAATTACTTTGCTCATAAAAGATTTTCCAGTAGCAATTTTTAAATCCATGGTCTGTCTTTTCTGAGCCTGTCTCTGCACCTTCCCCTGAGTGCACAGCAGGACTTCTCAGGGCATCCCATCAGCAGGCCCACTGAAGAGAATAAGCCCGCAGCCCCCAGCCCAGGAATCAAGTCCGAGCCCCAGCAGCCCCTCGTCCAGCCGGGGCTTCCTCACCAGCACAGCACCCAGAGGTCTTCCAGGTTTAATGCCATGTGTGCGTGGAAAGTAGAGTGCTGGAAAGACCACAGTGGACATTCTACAAATGCAAATTCCCTCCTGGAACAGCCCAGCAACCCTCTGTACCTTCCCCAAAGTACCCATGCCAGGCAGGCGTAGAGTCTAATGGGGTGCCTAGGAATCAGCATTTAACACGATTCTGATGAATAAAAAATTTGAGAGGTCGGTCAGCGAGAGGCTGCCGTGGCCTCCACTCATTTGCAGGCTCTGAAGAGACACAGATTCAGGTAACAGGCCAGACAGGACAGGACAAGGATGGGGAGGTGGAGGGCAAATTCCATGGACCACCAACCACCCCGCCATCCCCACTGAGACTCCGTGATTTAAAGAGAGGCAAAGCCAGGGAGAAAAGATGCCCGCACCACACGAGGGACTGAGATTTCACCTAAAGCACGCAGCATGTGGCTGAGGGCCAAGGTTGGGCAAGCCAGGAGCACAGAACGGGGTTCACAGGCCCAGAGGTGTCCCCCACACCCAGACCCCGTGCAGACCTCCCAAGCACTGCCTGTGTCTCCTGCCTGGTTTATTTCCTCCCCCTCTTCTACTGTGTTGGTTTCTCAGCCGCCACCCACCACCACACAACCCTCTCTACAAGCTTGGTGGACTCAAAAGAGGGGGGGTAAGATCTGGGCTCTGGGGCCAACGTCCTGCCTGAGACATTAGTTCCAACCCACCTAGCTGTGATGTGAGCCCCCGAGATTTCTCAAATGTGAGATGGGAAGGTAACTGAACCCACTCACCAGGACGGCTGTGCAGACTGAGATTACATATAGCCACACCTCGGCGTCCAGCACACGTGGGACCCCAGTCGTGTTGCCCCTGATGGGAATCCCTCTATCTATGCCCCTTCTGCTACCAGAGCCAACTCCCAGCAGTAGCTGTGGAGGGTGCATCCTCTATTCCCACTCCACTCACCTCCCATCGCTCCACGCAGTGACCTGCCACGCAGCGGCCACCAGCAAATCCGGCCCCACTGGATAACCGACCACCAGCGCCCCCTCACTTTGGGGCGTCTTCCACTTGCAGTTCCGAAGCAGGCCGAGAAACCGCCCTCAAGGGCAGTCACCTGTTCCTTATTGCATGTAATGACCTGCCACGCAGGACCACCAGCAAACCCAGCTCCACCATCCAGGCTCCTGTGGATAACCGAACCCCCACCCCCCAACCTTGGAGCGTCTTCCACTTGCGGTTCTGAAGGGGGCCGAGAAACCGCTCTCAAGGGCACTCACCTGTTTCTTATTGCACGTAATGACCTGCCAAGCAGGGCCACCAGCAAACACAGGTCCACCGTCCAGGTTCTGGTGGGTAACTGCCTCCCACCCCCCTTCCTCCTGGGGTGTCTGGGAGGCTCAGAAACTGCCCTCCAAGGGCACTCATCTGTTCCTTATTGCACTAATACCTCATTTACAGAAATCCACTTTGACTTTCCAGCACTGCAGGTGTGACAATTTAGCAATCCTGCTTGCAAGCTACAAGAGCTTGAGGTCACGTCCACCTCACCAGTATCCCAGAGACCCAGCACTATCCCACTGTGTTTAAAATTCCAAAATACTCCTTCAAAATGCTACTGGCATTTGGTTTGCACATAAAATGCTAAAAATCTTCAAGTGAAACAAATATCTTCAACAGTTTGATATAATGACATGTGAGTTACACATCTGCCAAATTGTAAAGCCTCATGCATTTATAACATTTTATTTATGGTCAAATGATTCATTAATATAAATTACGAGAATCTCCAAGAAACAGGTTTTTTTCTGGCATTAGATGACCAAAGGAAAACTGGGTTCTGGCTGGCTTGCGGGCCTGTAGAGGCAGACATATCTGCTGACACAACCAAGCTCCTTCCCACTGATGTGGCCTCATCCCAGGCCCCTCACCCGGATGCCCGCAGGCCCCTGGAGGAGCAAGCTGACCTGCCTACATTTCTCAAATGCACAGCTGTTGCTCACACTGCAGATGGAGCTCAAGGCATGAGCAGGCCACCACGCTAAAAATACCACGCAGCGTCCACGCAGGTGACGGTGGTTTTCACTCCATCCCAAAGCCCCATGTATGAGTTTAAAGCCATGACTACTAAATAGGTTTTTAGACCCTCAAGACATACTTTGTTTACTTTTATGCAACAAAGTTAAAAGACTATCACTCAGATATAGGCTCTGAAACTGTGGAATAATTATTTGGGAACAGAGCCTCTGCCAGATCAGGATAAGCACTTGGGACAACACCCCGTGACCTCGGTCCACACAAACCCATCCAGACCAGAGGCCTCCCGCACTGTAATTTCTGTGGATTTCTGTAAACGAGGTATTAGTGCAATAAGGAATAGATGAGTGCCCTTGGAGGGCAGTTTCTGAGCCTCCCAACCACACGGCCACGTTCAGGCTGAAGCCGCACCACCTCCAGAAACACCGTCCCTCGCCGAGGTGTGCCTGGCTTCTCCCTTTTTCCAGAACTTAACAAAACCTGAAAGGACAGGTCTGTGTAGAAAAAAACAAGCTACTTGCGATTCCTCTTCCCAGTTCAGGCTGTAGGAAGCTCATTTCAGCCCTCACCGTGTTCTGACTGTGGCTTGGTTCCCATAAGAAATAAAGTCAGAATTCTAGTCCCTGTCTCCTGGGCAGTGTGGCAGGCATACATACCTTCAGTTACATGAGGAAAGGCGTGGCGAGCCCCCTTCCTTCAGTAAAACTGCACAGTTCCCAGAACCCTGATGCCATCCCCCTCACGCCACTGTGAACACCTGGACAGAGCACATTTCAATGCATGCACCTTTGTGGGCTAGTTTTCTATTTCTCCACTAAATCACCCCAAATTTAGCGCCCTAAACACTGACTTATTTTCTCACATTTCTGGAAGCTGGAGTCCAAAACAGGTCCCACCAGCTAACGTCGAGGTGTCGGCAGGGCTGGCTCTGGGGAAGCGACCGTCTCCTTGCCCCCCACAGCCTCTAGAGGCTTCTGCATCCCCTGGTCCATATGGCACCTACTGTTTTCAGGACCCACAGTGACCCTGACGGCCCCCCAACAGGAAGACGCAGAATGTCAGGAGCCCAGGCTCTAGCGCTAGGGCCAAACCTCCCCACCCTCCCGGTTCCTCACACACTCCCGTGTGAGTTAATATAGATTCCACTTTAACTAGTGTCACCTGTGTAAGGGGTACGTGCCCAGCTGTGAACTGGTTAATCTCACCCACACAGACCCGGGGAATAAACTCACAGGCCATGGACCACTCCACAAGCAATGAGTGACCACCTGCTCGGGGACCTCCATGGCCCAGCAGAGCACTCCGGTGCCTCCCGGTGGACTCAGAGTCTGCAGCGCCAGAGGGCCCTGGATGAAAAAGTCAGCTTTCATGTCGGGAGGCACCCACCCGTGGTTGGGTTCCCGGTACTTTAAGTAGCCCAGGTGGACAAGCTGCACCCCGTGCAACTCCATCACAAGAATAATGGCTGCACGTGGCGAGTGCACGGGTGGCCACCCTTCAGTTCAGCTGGCTGTGTTAAGCACATCACCACCGTGACGTCAAATCAGACTCATCTGCTGGCACAGTCCAGGCATCGACCCCCAAGAACATTCTGGATCGCAATTCACAGTAGTGATTGCGATCAGGGCCACACGTGGCTAAATGTATTTACAGGAGGACGCCACAGCCAATCTGGCTGGACTGAGAGCATTTCCCACTGTACATTCTTACAACACCATTTTATTTGTGCTTTATTAAACTTTTATGGCTTTCTTCTGCCTATCTACTTGATGGGAGTGTTTCTTGTTCTTATGACTGCAGCGATACTTCAGGCTACAACTATCAATGTGTAAAATTAGTTTGGAAGGCACCTTATCATTAAACATTTCACAAGCAAGCAGTCAGAGGCACCTAACCCGGATGCCTGTTTTCTTCTCTGAGCCAAACCTACCTTGGACTCAAAGAAAACCACACACGGAGAGGGGCTGGATCTCCAGCGCCCATTCCTAGGGAGCCTCCTGGGGAGCAGATATGGAGGGAGAAGCTCTGGGCTATGGCACCGCCGTACTAAAGAAAAGACTAGAGATAGATCGTAAATATAAAAACAGGGATTATGCTCAGAGTCAGGGCCAAAAGTATAGTTTGAGGTGGGGTCATGGTCAGGGTCAAGATCAATGTCAGGGTCAAAGTAAGGATCAGAATTAGGGACCAGGGTAGGGATCAGGGTTTAGGTTCAGGGTCAAAGTCTTGGGACAGGGTTAGGGTTAGGACTAGAACCAGAGCTTTGCTTTCCTCGGGACCCACCTGAGAGTGGGTCACCATGGCTTTGGAGCACCTAGTAGCGTGTCCACCTTGAAGACCAGAGTTTCGTTGTCCTTAAGACTGACCTGGGGAGATGTGGCTGCAGGCCATTGAGGAAGGTGAGGCAAAAGCTCCCTGTCTGCTCCCCGTGTGCTGAGGAGGGAGCTCTGCTATGGGCTTTACTTTCACATGTTACATTCTACAAGTCTTGTTTTACAAAAGCCTCCCTGCCTTGAGGCTTTGGCTGCTGCTGTTCATCATCACAGCCTGCCGTAACATATGGTAAGATTTGGGCTTGTTTCTGGGGAGAGGTCTTGGTACAGAGAAAGCAGAAATGCTTAGAGCCACCATCAGGACAGTTGGGATGAAAGCTGGGGATGGGCAGAGGCTGGAGGAAACATGTGCACCCCCTGTAAACACTTTTATTCATGTTTTAATTACTAATTTTTCTTACAGTGTTAAAGTAGTAAAAAATAGTATTGAAAAATTGAAAAGTAGCCATATTAAAACTTGCAATATTATTTAAGTTTAAATACATTATTTGTACCTCATCAACATTTTTTATTTTGTTGAGAAAGTCTAAGGTTAATTGGCAGTATATTTGTAATAGTAGATAGAACAATGTCTGTTTTATAAACATTGACATCCTACATTACATGTGTGAACCCTGAAAATCTGAGACAACTCTCAGATTTTTTAGAAAGTGTATTTTGCCAAGCTTGAGGATGCATGCCTGTGATGCATCCTCAGGAGGTCCTGACAACACGGGCCCAAGGTGGCAGGGGCTCAGCTTGGTTGTATACATTTTAGGGAGACATGACACATCAATCAATATGTGTAAGACGTACATTGGTTCAGTCTAGAAAATTGAGAAGGCCAGACAGGGGGCTTCCAGGTCATAGGTAGGTAAGAGACAAATGGTTTCATCCTTTTGCGTTGCTGATTAGTCTCCTCAAATGAGGCAATCAGATATGCATTTCTCTCAGTGAGCAGATGGGTGAGTTTGCATAGAATGGGAGGCAGATTTGCCCTTAGCAGTTCCCAGCTTGACTTCTCCCTTTAGTTTAGTGATTTTGGGTCCCCAAGATTGATTTTCCTTTCACAAGGTCTAACATGTTTTCCTATGAGCATTAATTATTCATTGCATATTTTATTACACAAATAAGGCACAGATTTTTAAAAAATCATCAACTTTGTGGCTAGCTATATAGACATAATTACACAGAAGCTCAACTAAATTTGCAAACACTCCAGAGTTTGGGTTTCCAATAATTCTTTGTGATTCTTTAAAAGGTAAAAGTATTTTTTTCCCGTAAAACATAGCTACATCTAAAATCACCTGTAGAATGTCCTGCCACTTTTGTTTCCTTAGTTTCCTCATTTTCTGCAAAGCCTCACTGAGGAAATTGACTTTGAATATCCTTTTACACTCTTCTGTTTTAGAAAGCATTGTGGTAAAACATTGAATCATCAATGTCATAAGTTCTCTCCACATTCTTTCTTTCTTTGAATATTTTTTCCCAGTGGCTAATATTTGATTCTGTTGTATTATGACTAAAAGGTAGGCATGGGCACAAAATAAAGACAAGAAGTCTTTGGAATAAGTGATCCCATCATAATGAATCAATTTTCCATTGGAACATATTTTTACAAAGTCACTCTTTTGAAAATATTTAGCCATGAATTGAAACAGAGCCTATAAGGTTATTTTTTTTCCTGGTCTAAGGTGAACAGCATTTTAGAGAATGAACCTGGGACACAACCACAACACAAGAAAAAAATATGATAATTAAGTTTACACATATGTGTGACTACTCTAACGGAAAGCATGTAAAGAGCCTTTGTTTTGATTTATATATCAATCTGCTCTGTTTAATTTTTTGTGTCATAAATGCTCTTATTTTAAAAACCAGGACTAGTTAACAGTGTCAATTACTAGTAATTCATGGTATAAATAATTAAACAAGGAAGTGTTAAAAAATATAACTGTTTTAAATAAAGTTTTATTTTACATCATTTTTTTACTTACTCAGAAATTGCCCCCCCAAAAATGCAGAGATTTCCCATGTAGCTGCAACCTAGTTTCATCTCTTATTAACATCTTCAATCAGTGTATCTCACATGGCTTATTATATCTTACATAATTTGTCATAGTTTATGAACCAATACTGATAGACTATTATTAACTAAAGTTCATATTTCATTTGGATGCCCTTGGTTCTGTCTTACTCTGACCGAGGATCCCATCCAAGATCCCGCAAGACATGTAGTCATCATGTCCCTGTGGGCTCTTCCTGGCTGTGACAATGTGTCAGGCTTTCCGTGTCATGATGACCTTGACATTACTGAGGAGGATTGGTCAGGAATTTTGTAGAATGTCCCCCATTGTCACTGCATGTTCTCAAGGTGAACTGTCACCTTTGATGTTCACTTGGATCATTTGGCAGAGCTACTGTTTGTCAGGTTTCTCCACTGTGAAGTTATTTTTCCTCCTTGCCCATACTGCATGTGTTTTGGTTCTTTTGGAGCAAGTCACTGTGCGGAGCCCACACCTACGGAGTGAGGTGTTGGCTCCATTCTTGATGGCTGAGTGTCTACATCAATTGTTTGGAATTCTTTTGCAAGGGAGATTTCTATGCAACTCCATTTTCTTATTCACCTGTGTATACAAATACAGACACCTAGATAATTACTTTCGGCTTTAGTTATTATTCAACACTACAATTCATTCCTGTGTTGGCCATCAGTAGCTGTTTTTATTGGCTATTATTTTTCTTTGATATATTTTAATTTTTTTTAGTACTTACTTACTTTCTGATACTTCAAGATTATCCTGACTCCTATATTTACTGTCCCAGTTCTAGTATCAGACATTTCTTCAAAGAGCCTGATTCCTTTCAGACTGGTAGGAAAACTTACAGCTGGCTGCCGAATGAGCACATTGTTGAATAGCACTTGTTCTTCATTAGCAATGCTAGGAAGTATATGTGTATGTCTAACCTACCTATACACACCTAATCATAAAGTTTTCTATGTAGAACTGTGTGTATCTATATTAAACTAAACATAAGTTTACATTCATGTCTCCACCTCTGATCTACTAGCACATGAATCATTCTAGCCTTCTCCCCTTGCTAATTTGTAACCTCCCACTTCAACAGTGAGAAACCTGGTTCCTACCATCTGTGACTTATGTAAGTCATTGCTTTATTCCAGATACAGATACTGTGGTTTTACAATTGTTCACAATTGCTTCTGTTGGAAAGAACTTTATAAAATGGAATCCAGTGATGAAGTATAGTTCATTTGCCTTCAGCATACGGATTCTATTCATTTTCAAAGTGACTTAGGTCAACACCATTTTCCCTACACCTTCAGTGAGTTTTTTCCTACATTTGTGTCTTAGTCTGTTTTGTGCTTCTGTAACAGAATACCTGAGGCTGGGTAATTTATAAGTAAAAAAGGTCCTTTTGGCTCACAATATTGGTGGCTGGAATGTCTGAGATTGGGCAGTTGCATCTGGTGGAGTCTCAGTCTTTTTCACCTCATGGTGGAAAGTGGAAGGGCTAGTGCCTCCCAATCCATAGGTATTCAGCGTCTGTTATAAGCCACACATTGTAACAAGGAACGAACATAAGGGGAATTTGGCCCATATTGTCCAATTGCTTGCTTTAAGTCTTTTAATATTTTAAAAGGAAATGGCTCCCAGCATGCTTGAGTAAGTTCTCTGGCCTCCTCAGCTGGTGAAATAATTACCAGAAACTGCCAAGCATTCAAATCCCCCATTTCTTGTGCCTGGCGAATGGATAACTGGATTGTCCCTGTGCCATATTTGTATTTGGACCCGCTCGCAGCACTCCTCTACCATAACTAACAGGTGGGCAAGCCTGGATCATTCCCTCATCCTAATTGGCTGTTGGACAAGCCTGAAGCTTCCCTTCGCCATAGTTACTGGCGGGGCCTGCAACAATGGGAGCGGCAAGGGGCGGGTCTCAGTCTCCCCTTTCAAATATTCACGAGGCTGGCCTGGGGGTGGCCATTCCAGACCTTCCCCTAAAGGCGCAGTAGGTGGCACAGTTTCTTTTATAAGTCTCTGGAGATTAGCATACATACCTTCCCGTTTCTCGCCCTTTTTTAAACGAGACTGTCATCTATCTCTAGTCTTACCCTCTAGTGGTAAATATCTGTACCCAAATGCACTTTTAAATTATTTAACTTCTTTTCTTTGAATTCTCTAAGGACATCCTAAAGGAGATATCATTATGTATTTTGCAGTCCCTCTGAGTGGTAAGGCTTCAGATAATTTCTAATACTTTGCAAGACATAAAAAGTTTGGAGAATGACAGCACTGGGTTGTTTGGGATGCATGTTGGCATTCATGATAGTCATTGGTGCTGTTCTCCAAATATTTTCAGTTCACTTTTTATGAAAGTATTCTGACTCTTCCATCCCACCTACTTAAATTTTCACATGGCCACATGACAGTTTTTTTTTTTTTTTTTCTTTGCCAATGGAGGTGAGAAGAAAATAACATGTGACTTTTTCAGGAGAAATTTCCAAGACACAGAGTTCTATTCCACATGCTTTTTTCTCTTTTCTGTAGCAATGGGGATCTTATAGATGGTCCCTCCTTCCGTCTGGATTCCTGTGTTAGGATGATACAGCACAGAGCTACCTCTCACCTGACCCACGATGAGATGTATATAAATGAGGAAGAAGATTTTTGAGCCACTGAAATTTGAAGGTTGTCTGTCACCACAGTTTAACCTAGCTCCCATTGACTGATACAAGGCTGAAGAATGAGTCCAAACTGGATCTGGACAAGACATGTGAAGAACACTCCAGGTTGAGTAAAATTCAAGTGTTGTCTCAAAGATAACAGCATGATATGTTATTGGGTGGTTGTAGGATAAATAAGGTATATCAGGTCAGAATAATGAGAAACTCAACTTTAAAAGACGGTGCTGATTTGGACTGTGGAGAGATTCAAATGCCCTGCTTAGCATTTGAGATTGTGATGGTTGAACAAACTAATTAAAAGCCCTAAATGAAGACTTGGGATAAATATCTGAGGGTGTCTAATATCCCAATTTTTCATCCTAGAATGGGCAGAGTCCTTGACCCCATTCTAGTGAGACTTCCAAAAGAAAAAAGACCTACATTTCTTCAACAACCCACATTGAGAGACTTTCCTGCACTTTTGACCTGTGGCTAACACTCCTCACCTTTCATTCTGTCATCAGCATTTTGGGGAAACACCTTTAACTCTCTATGATTTACAGGTTATTAAGTGGCCCTTATAATTCCCTCCAGAGGTGGAAAGGAGTAATGATGATGGTGTCTGAGCTCACAGCAGCAAGCAGGCATGTGTGCTCGGCAGTCACATGGCTCATCTGCTAGGAGCTTACTAAATACAATATTCTACAATGCTGCTTAACACAAGGGAAGACGCTCCTGACTCAGAGGGTTTAATTGCTCGCCTACTTCTTTTTCTGCCCTCTTGGGCTCCTAAAATGAAAAGAACCCTGGGGTGATAAAGTGAGTCAAAGGGTTGCCAGCCATATCACAGCAAAATAGATTCCTAAAAAAATCCCTGGCCTAAGATGACAGCCTTGGCTGGATAAGTTTGACTATGCTGATAGCGGATATGGGAGAGTGAAGGTGGTTGAAATGTTCATATTAAAGAATTTCCACCCAGATTACAAGAAAAGAGAGAGGAATGGCGATGGCAGCATGAGTCCCTACAATAAAAGCACATGTTTTGAGATCACTTATATTTGTTCTGACAAAAATTAAAGACAGAAACCAAAGTTTAGCCTGAGGCTAAAATTAATTGGGCAATAAGCCAGAGGCACATATGGTATAGACAGATTTAAACATTTCTCCCTTATATTAATACAAATACTAAACTTACAAATAAATTGATTCCAAATAACACAAATATTCAAAAAATTTGATGAATAAACACTGGGGTCTACAGTAGTATTTGAAGGAGATCTCACAAACAGATTTGGTTTTTGAAGGTTAGAACTGATGGTCTAGAGAATTCATTTCATTCCAGAGAGAGAAAGGAGGAATTTCTTGGGTTCCTTCAGGAATGAATCTGGCTTTGCCGCATCGTTGTTTGAACTATGGATACGGCAGAAGAAAACATGATGATTTCACTGATTTAAGGTGCAAAAAGTCACCAGGTTCTCTAAGAAGCCTGGGATTCTTCTGCTGGAAAAATAAGTTTGTTGAGAAAAAATGAGTTGAGGAGGCTGTTACTGAAGTGAAGCTGAATTGTTTTTACATAATCTGCTCATTACCCACTCTGTAGTGTGGATAAAAATTATTCAAGCAAAAGGTCCTCTTACTGTTCCTGGAATGCAGTGGAAAGAGAACAGATTAGTTTTTTTCCCTCAGAACACAACCACTAGAAACATTCTACCTCAGATGAGATATTGCCTAATTATTTTCAAAAGACAGTGAAAAATGATGCATGTAAATGTTTGCTACAAAATAAATACATGCTAGAAACAGAAGCATCTGGGTCACAGTTATATTAGAGCTACCTGTGTTCCCCTGTCACTGAGATTAAAACAAAAATGTCCAATACAATCATTCACAGCGTGGGAGAGGGGAAGGTGAAGGATGGAAAGGCCAGTCATAAAAGGATCAGAATTTCAGTCCATAAGGAAGTGGCTTTGTGCATTGTCTGTTGCTGTGTGCAAGGTGAAGGCTGGGGCAAGAAAACATACAGTAACAAGGGCTCCTTTGTCCGTCTCACCTCTCTAGATACCAGGTTGCAGACATGTTGCATTTTAATTGAAAGGTTGATATAATTTTTTTAAAAGAACACTTGCAGTGTTTGAAGTGACAAAGGCTTCTGTGACAAAAAAGCACGGAAAGGGATTTTTTTTTTTTTAAAAAAAAAAAGCAAACAACAACAAAAACCCCACAGAAAAGCAAATAACAAACAAACAAAAAACAGAGGAGGAAGTCGGCTGTGACTACTTCCAGGAAGGGACTCAAAGAGGCAATTGGAAATTTTATTCGCTTTGCAACTGTGGGTTTTCTAGCCTGCTTCCTTTCTAAAGTATATTACTTTGTTTTTGGTTCATGAAGTTATTATTTTTACCCATCAGTCCATTTGAAAAAAGAAAAAAAAAAGCCTCTTGTTAGAGTTAAATCCCCTCTGGAGATAATGGGTGTTTTTTAAATCGTTCATTTTTTTATGGTCACATTTGCTCCCAGTTCCTGCCAGCATCCACTAGAGGGCAGACACACCCCTGTGTATTTGTGTGGCACTTGCTGAGTGGTAATAAGAACAGTGCCTGCCAGCATCCACTAGAGGGCACACACACCCGTATGTATTTGTGTGACACTTGCTGAGTGGTAATAACAGTTCCTGCCAGGATCCACTAGAGGGCAGACACACCAGGGTGTATTTGTGTGGTGCTGGCTGAGTGGTAATAGGAACAGTGCCTGCCAGGATCCACTAGAGGGCAGACACACCTGTGTGTATTTGTGTGGCACTTGCTGAGTGGTAATAACAGTTCCCGCCAGGATCCACTAGAGGGCACACACACCCGTGTGTATTTGTGTGGTGCTTGCTGAGTGGTAATAAGAACAGTGCCTGCCAGGATCCACTATAGGGCAGACACACCCGTGTGTATTTGTGACACTTGCTGAGTGGTAATAAAAACAGACACCCTGCCCTCCTGGAGTCAACTTCCAGTGCCCAGGCCAGCGGCAGGAAGTAAGAAAACCTCGGTTTCCGTATCTGCATCAGCTACACAGTGCTCGCACACAGGAGGCATCAGCCAGTTTTCTCAGTTAAAGAGACAGAAACAAAATGTGTCCTCACTACTTTTTGAATGTACCATGTTATCTAATGTTGTAACTTAATTGAATGAATAAACTCCTTATGCATCTGGACACATGCATGGAAAATTCACAAACATTTCAAACCAAAATAGAATATTTTGCCAAAAGAAAATGTCTTTGATACGTGAATTTCACTTTTTTCTATCTTTTAGTGATTTTAAAGTAATGAAATTGAGAAGTCTGTGCCTGTAAAAGACTTTTTAAAGAGCAAGATATTTTTCCATTTTGAAAAAAATGGCAAAATATCTTCTACTGTAGATAGAAGTTAATTGGCTGAGGGTAATAAACAGAAGATTAAAAAACGACCTTTTATCCCCTGCTATTCTGTCAAGGGCTACAGTGAATTACACACCCTGGCTTGGGTTTACAAGCCTCGTGCTGGAAGCCAGCAGTCATGCAGGCCATGCTCTCCCACACTTAGAAAAAAAGCCCATGAGAAAGAGCTCCATCAAGTTCACACACCATGACCTCCAGTAAGACATGGAAAATGCCCAGTTCCACAAAATACCTGTGTCCAAATCCTTTCAGTGCACAGCTCCGGCATCAGGTTCCTGTGAGGACAGACCCTGAGATGGATTTCTGGATGGAGGCTGCTGCTGGAGGAGACAATGTCACTGCAGATGGCTCATGCTGCTCCTCCCGCCTGCCGTCCTGTTGGGGAACTGTGGCGATTCACCCCAGCTGGGCGGACTCTGCTGTGTCCCCTATCAAGAAGCTCCTCAACTTCCCTTGGTTTTTCCTTTTTAAAACTCTCTGGTGTTTTCCTCTCCAGTGGGGGCTGCATCTCACCTTAGAAGAAAAGATTTTCCAACTAGGGGCTGTCTTGGTAGCTGGACCAGAGGAAGGTCTCCTCTCTCTGGAGTGAGGTCCAGCCAAGTAACTCCAGCCAGAACTCAGTGAGCGGGGCTGGATCTGCCCTGTTCTCCTCCCATCCTCGTGCAGATTGTGGAAACCCATCCATGCCCTATGCAAAGTCCTGCATCTCAGATTGTAAAATGGCAAAAGCTGAATTTAAAATAGATGATTATATGGACTCTATGAGGAAATTCTGAGGGAGACAATTGGCAAGCAAAGAATTATGTGTAACTTGTTAGAACACTAGGGTGTAGTTTGTTTGTCTCACTGATTATTTTCTGTTTAACAGGCTGGCTAAGAGCCAGAGGGAGAGAAAGCTGGTTGGGAATTGAGAGGCATGAGGTCACCTCAGTCCCAACATTTCCATGTAAACAATGATGCAAGCTGGGCTGGGGGCAGGAGTCCCTGGAAATCCTCACAATCTCAACTTTTAAATTATTTAAAATATTATATCATTTATGATCTCCTTAACAAAGAACTTTTTTCCTAATTAAAAAAGTGTATAATCTCTTTGGAAGATCTTTACTAAATACAAAATGAGTTATAAAAGAAAGAAAAATTATTTATAATTTTATCACTCAAATTTTGATAATTATATTCCTGCATTTTTAACTAAACGTAGATATTTTAGATTATACTGTACATAAAATGTTGTATCTGTTTTTTCATCCAATATTAAATCATAAACGTTTCACATGGCATAAACTACATATGTAAATCAGCTATTTCCACACCTGGATGCTTGATTTAACCCTCCTTATACTGTTAGCCATTTAAATGATTTCTACTTTATCCTTCTTGCTTTTCTGGAACCCAGGCTTGACCAGCATGAAACTGCAGGTGAACCCAACCATCTGTGACTCCAGGGAGACTTTTCCCAC
>NW_022165466.1:0-1666 GCF_008728515.1 Papio anubis
ATGGCTACATTGGACTCACATCTTACATGAAGGAGTGGCTTATAAACAAGATAGTTCTCAAGTAAGTAGTGAAAGGCAGCAGCCCAGGACTGGCATAGTAACCCTCCAATCATTAAGAAACAGGCCCATTCCAGTTTGTTGCTCTACTATCCTCCACACATAGCCTCCACTTCATGTCCGAATATGACTTCTTAGCCTCAACTATCCATGGCTACATTGGACTCACATCTTACATGAAGGAGTGGCTTATAAACAAGATAGTTCTCAAGTAAGTAGTGAAAGGCAGCAGCCCAGGACTGGCATAGTAACCCTCCAATCATTAAGAAACAGGCCCATTCCAGTTTGTTGCTCTACTATCCTCCACACATAGCTTCCACTTCATGTCCGAATATGACTTCTTAGCCTCAACTATCCAGTCTCATTCAAATTTTCTGGAAAAGTATCTACTTCACTTTGAAGACGCTTCCTGGAAGTTTCACATGCCTTATACACATGGTCTAGAATGTAGTTACATAGCCACAATTTGTTACAAAAGTGGCCGAGAAATGTTGTCTTTATTTTGGTGGTCATTTCTTCAGCTAAAATTCAGGGAATCTGTACTTGAAAATTCAAAGAAGAAAAAAGAATGGATAAATATAGAGAACAGGTCCACCGTGTAGAGATTGTTCCATTGCACAACGGAAGGGCTGCCATTTATAGCACAGTATATATCATAAATTATTCAGATTTACTCATATGTGAATGTGATTTAGAGATGGTCATATCAAAGTAGACCTAGTCTATGCATGGTTGAGAGGACTACACAAATCAAGAAGGCAGCAATCACACCATAGTCTATGCTAGGGATCTTTCTGAATTCCTAATTTGCTTAGTGTGGAAGGGAGTGATGACTCCATGAAAGTAGACTTACTGTATATACAGTTGGGTGCATTACACAGCTGAAGGCAGACCATTCATATTACACCCTATTCCATAGATGTTTCTGGGTTCCTTAATATGCTCAATATGGAGTCAGTGATGATCTCATAAAAACAGATTTAGTCCATGTATAGGTGGGTACACTCCACAACTGAAGGATTCTATTTATATCACAGTCTATGCCATGAGTCTCTCTGGATTTCTCATATGCTCAATGTGAAAGTTATTGTTGGCCACATGAAATTAGATTGTGTCATGTACTTTGGGTGCAATATTTTATTTTGGGAAAATATTTTATTTTGGGAAAATAAAATTAGATTTGGGAAAATAAAATCAGATTGTGTCATGTACTTTGGGCGCAATATTTTATTTTGGGAAAATAAAATCTTGCAAACCCAATTCACTCTGCCAAAGGAAAAAATTAAACTAAAAGTTGAGTCATGCAGGAAACTGCCTTTCCTTTTGTTTCAAAGCAAATAGCTACACATACAAGGTTAAATATCTTCACAGGTAACTACTCCATGTTCAGCTTATCTTATGTAAAGCGCCAATTTACTAAGCGTTAGACAAATACATAATTGACTATTCTATTCCCCTACCTGCTCCTGTTCTTTTGCAATATGTAAATTCAGTCATGTGACCATGCCCTCCCTCTTTCCCCTCCAGCCTGCTTTTCCCCTTTAAATATTGAAGTCCTCAAAATCAGAAATTTTCTTTTTTTTTTTTTTTTTTTTTTTTTTTTTTTTTT
>NW_022165467.1:0-1665 GCF_008728515.1 Papio anubis
CTATTCCTAGCAATACACTACTCACCAGACACCTCCTCTGCCTTCTCTTCAATCGCACACATCACCCGAGACGTAAACTATGGCTGAACCATCCGCTACCTCCACGCTAACGGCGCCTCCATACTATTTATCTGCCTTTTCCTGCATGTGGGCCGAGGCCTCTACTACGGCTCATACCTTCTCTTAAAAACCTGAAATATTGGCATCATACTACTGCTTATAACCATAACAACAGCCTTCATGGGCTATGTACTCCCATGAGGCCAAATATCATTCTGAGGGGCAACAGTAATCACAAACTTACTCTCAGCAGTACCGTACATCGGAACTAACCTCGTTCAGTGGGTCTGAGGCGGACCCGCCATCGACAACCCAACTCTAATACGATTCTTCACCCTACACTTCATCCTACCATTCGGTATCGTCGCCCTCACAATCGTACACTTACTATTTCTACACGAAACAGGATCAAATAACCCTTGCGGAATCTCCTCGGACCCAGACAAAATCACCTTCCATCCCTACTACACAACTAAAGATATCCTGGGCGTAGCCCTCCTTCTCCTTGCCCTAATAACACTAACACTATTTTCACCCGACCTTCTAAATGACCCGGACAACTATACCCCAGCCGACCCACTAAATACCCCTCCACATATCAAGCCAGAATGATACTTCCTATTCGCATATGCAATCCTACGATCCGTCCCTAATAAATTAGGAGGCGTACTAGCACTTTTCCTGTCAATCCTCATTCTAGCAATCATCCCCATACTCCACAAATCCAAACAGCAAAGCATAATATTCCGCCCACTCAGCCAATTCCTATTCTGACTTCTAGTCACAACCCTACTAACCCTCACCTGAATTGGAAGCCAACCAGTAATCCAACCTCTTACTATTATCGGCCAAGTAGCATCCATAGTATACTTTTCAACAATCCTAATCTTAATACCACTAGCCGCCCAAATCGAGAACAACTTACTCAAATGAACCTGCCCTTGTAGTATAAATTAATACACTGGTCTTGTAAACCAGAAATGGAACACTTCCCCAGGGTAATCAGAAAGAAAGCACTTAACTCCACCACCAATACCCAAAACTGGCGTTCTAACTTAAACTACTTTCTGTATTTTATGTTGTACAAACCCCACAGTATAATTTTAGTATCAACCTATCTTTAATGTCATTATGTAATTCGTGCATTACTGCTAGCCAACATGAATAATATATAGTACTATATATGCTTGACTGTACATAAAGCATACTCTTACATATTTACCCTACCCTCCCAGACAATACGCTTACAAGCAAGAACCCTAATAAACACTTCAACAGTAATAAATATCATATTTAAAAGCTTAAATAAATATGATAACACTTCATTCCTGAAATATCTAGTACTGTTCAAATTCACTCCATGTCCTCATAAACCTTTTAAAATTTATTTCTTCAAATTAGGATTGAAACAGTCTTATAAATCACAATTGGCTGATATGACTCTTGAATCTCTATCCCTCTGTCTTTACAATTTATTTATTGAATTATTATCAATCACTTGTTCTTCAATTTCACAATCTGGATTTTACCAATTGACTGTGTTTTACTGTAACATACACTGTTGTTCCTTAAATTTCTTGCAATTTACTAGCTATGTCTACTTTC
>NW_022165468.1:0-1665 GCF_008728515.1 Papio anubis
ATGCCTGGCACATAGAGGACCACTAGATATTTATTGAATGCAGGAATAAATGAATGCTCGCCTCCTGCCTATTGACAACACACCTTCTGTTACAATTCTAGCTCTACATCCAGAAGTTCAGACAATGAGCAGCAATTAGAGATGTGTCCCTCGCAGTGATTCCCAGGTACCCCAATTTTAGTTTCAGAACTGCCCCAAAATTGTATTTGAAGACACAAGCAGTCCCGGCAGCCTTCTAATTCTTCCAACTAACCCCGTATCAGTTTAGAAAAATTCCTGGCAATGCTCCTAGTTAACTCCATGCCACTTACTGCAACACGTTACAGGCCCTCCAGTTTCTGTTGAAGCTGAGGATGGTTACCATCTCCTCATCACTCAATTTAAAGTCAAATACCTGGAAAGATAAGAGTTCCAGTACATCATCAGTAAGGCCGTTACTGCTGGGACTGGAGGCTGTCAGCCATTCTAGCAGGGAGTTCTAGCAGCATAAACTGGTCACAGGTGTTTTTCCCATTATATCCATGGGGTATAAATTTTTCTCTAAATTAAGTCGTACACAAAGACCGCAGTATTTGTAGAACTCAGTGTTCTAGGGGAGGGAGACCAGGCTCACAGGCACTAAGCCCCAGGTGTGCACAGGCCCTGTGCTCCATGATGTGCCCTTCTAGAAGACAGTTCTCCAAGGACAGTTGACACCTCCTCTGCTGCCGGAAGACGAGCAGGGAGGCCAGGACAGTCTGTTTATGTGGTGGCCCAGGGCTTAGCTGCTCAGGGGCAACTGAGGGTCTTCTCAGTGGTGTGAGGCACAGCTGTGCTCAGACCTGACAGAGCTTCACCAGGCACTGTCCCAGCATGTCTTAAGCCCATGGATCATTCATCTCAGGTATACTGAGCCTAGCACCCTAGACTGGAAAATGATAGGGTGGTGGGAACGGAGGGGGCCAAAGACAGTGCAGGAATGAGGTGAGAATCCTGGTGAGAGGGTCTGCCTCTGCCCCACCCCACTGAGAAGTACCAGGGCCGACCAGCCTGGATCTTACCTGAATGTTCTCAACAATGCGTGCCGGTGTCACAGACTTGGGGATCACAATCACATTCCTCTGGATATGGAAACGGATCAGAACCTGTGCGGAAAGGGGACATCATGTTTCCACTCAGCTACAAGGACCCTTCCTTTTATGGAAAGGAAGAATAAAACATCTCTGCAGCTCACTGTGGCTTCAGGTACAATCGCTGATACTGACTGAGCCCTTCGCAGCTATTAGACTTGTGCCAGCCCCCCGCCTCATTCTCTCCCTTCACCTTAGGGACAACTCTGTGATCTTCATTTTTTAGGAATAAGGAAAGCAGTTTGGGTCATAAGGCTGATCAGAGGTGTAGTTGGCATCTGCACCTATATCCCTAGACTCCAAAGCCATGCTTTACGACTTGGCTGTCGGGCTTAACAGGAAGCTGTGAGGCAGAAGCTATCTTTGTTTCAGTGACAGCTCTTGTGTTTCCTGGAGATTCCAACAGACTTCGAAGGAAACACTATAGATGGCTTCAGCTCCTGTGTTCTTCCCCTTTAAGGAGTTACTTGAGGACAACACAAGAAATGAAACATGAGACTGGAAGAAAGAGTTGTTGGATAACAAGAAAAATAAAAATATGGCACCTGGGCTGTGG
>NW_022165469.1:0-1665 GCF_008728515.1 Papio anubis
CTTTCATCTATACGTCATTGCTCAAGATTCGAAGCCTAATAAAGGACGTTATTGGGTCATCTGGTGAAACCTCTGTAAGGTTAAATAGAATTGTAGCAAGGTTAATGTCCTGATTTTGATAATTGTGCAATGGTTATAAAAGATTTCTTTGCTTTTAGGAAACACACATTGAAGTATTTAGGGGTAAAGGGGCATCATATCCACCACTCACAGGTTCAGAAGGAAAAAAAAAAATTGTGTGTGTGTTCTTTTGGTTTGGTTTGGTTTTGTGTGTGTGTGTGTGTGTCTGCGCGCATACGTGCGTGTGGAAAGCGGAGGAAGGAGAAAAAGACAGGCAGTGAACCTGTCCAAACTCAAGTGATCATCTTGCCCCACAAAGCCCGCGTTGACACTTACCACACATGACACCACATAATCTCACCACCCAGAGATAATCCCGACGGTTTTTATGTGCATTGTCTTGCCTACTGTCTTCCCTACTTTTATAATAACAATATGTTTGTAGAATCATCTTTTCAAATTGGAATATGTCTATGCTTCCGATAATACACGACAGTAAAAAATATGAATGAAGGAAAGACAAAGTTCTATATAATCCCTATATTTTCCCTACTCCAAACACAGATTAACAGTTTGATATTATTCTTCTACCCTTTTGAGAGTTTTAAATGCATACATACACCTTATAATTTTCACATACTGTCATTTTTTTTTTTTACTTAAAAGTCTTATGACATCTTCCCAGTTTTATGAGAAAAGAATCTACATCAAATGTTAAGGGGAAAATTAAATTTTTTTTAAAAAAACTGTTTTAGGAACTGGGCATGGTGGTTCACGTCTGTAATCCCAGCACTTTGGCAGGCTGAGGCAGGGGGATCACTTGAGTCCAGGAGTTCAAGACCAGCCTGGGCAACATAGGCAGACCCTGTTTCTACAAAAAAAAAAAAAATTGAAAAGGAAATGATTTTTAAACTTTAGGAGTTGTTTACATATTTATAGTATTACTGAGTTTAAATAGAAAAGAAGCAGCAAAACAAAACACAATACTTGGGAATGGAGTGAAGAACACTAAGGGAAAATAGGAAGCCAAGCTTTGTCTTTAGAACAATACTCATTTTTTCAACAAGGTTTGCTCCCAGAAAAATCATAACTTCCTTGGAAGGACTTGAAGTGTAATGTATCTGTAACAGGGATTAAGACTTCTTCAATAACATAAGACTAATCTTTAATTAGCCCAAATATTGAACAGAGACACTCTATTTTATTATCAACCTTGTAGTAAAAGGAAAAAATGATGTTGAAACATTCTAGTCCTCAATATCATGAAGCCAGCTCACAAGAATGTGAACTCTAGATTCACAATAGAACTATAAATTCCAAACTGGGCATGGTGGCTCACACCTGTAATCCCAGCACTTTGGGAGGCCAAGGCAGGCAGATCACTTGAGGTCAGAAGTTCGAGACCAGCCTGGCCAACATGGTACAACCCCATCTCTACTAAAAATACAAAAATTAGCCAGGCATGGTGGCACATGTCTGTAATCCCAGCTACTCGGGAGGCTGAGGCAGGAGAATCTCTTGAACCCAGAAGGCAGAGGTTGCAGGGAGCTGAGATCACGCCACTGCCCTCCAGCCTGGGTGACAGAGTGAGACAGAGTGAGACTT
>NW_022165470.1:0-1665 GCF_008728515.1 Papio anubis
CTATTCCTAGCAATACACTACTCACCAGACACCTCCTCTGCCTTCTCTTCAATCGCACACATCACCCGAGACGTAAACTATGGCTGAACCATCCGCTACCTCCACGCTAACGGCGCCTCCATACTATTTATCTGCCTTTTCCTGCATGTGGGCCGAGGCCTCTACTACGGCTCATACCTTCTCTTAAAAACCTGAAATATTGGCATCATACTACTGCTTATAACCATAACAACAGCCTTCATGGGCTATGTACTCCCATGAGGCCAAATATCATTCTGAGGGGCAACAGTAATCACAAACTTACTCTCAGCAGTACCGTACATCGGAACTAACCTCGTTCAGTGGGTCTGAGGCGGACCCGCCATCGACAACCCAACTCTAATACGATTCTTCACCCTACACTTCATCCTACCATTCGGTATCGTCGCCCTCACAATCGTACACTTACTATTTCTACACGAAACAGGATCAAATAACCCTTGCGGAATCTCCTCGGACCCAGACAAAATCACCTTCCATCCCTACTACACAACTAAAGATATCCTGGGCGTAGCCCTCCTTCTCCTTGCCCTAATAACACTAACACTATTTTCACCCGACCTTCTAAATGACCCGGACAACTATACCCCAGCCGACCCACTAAATACCCCTCCACATATCAAGCCAGAATGATACTTCCTATTCGCATATGCAATCCTACGATCCGTCCCTAATAAATTAGGAGGCGTACTAGCACTTTTCCTGTCAATCCTCATTCTAGCAATCATCCCCATACTCCACAAATCCAAACAGCAAAGCATAATATTCCGCCCACTCAGCCAATTCCTATTCTGACTTCTAGTCACAACCCTACTAACCCTCACCTGAATTGGAAGCCAACCAGTAATCCAACCTCTTACTATTATCGGCCAAGTAGCATCCATAGTATACTTTTCAACAATCCTAATCTTAATACCACTAGCCGCCCAAATCGAGAACAACTTACTCAAATGAACCTGCCCTTGTAGTATAAATTAATACACTGGTCTTGTAAACCAGAAATGGAACACTTCCCCAGGGTAATCAGAAAGAAAGCACTTAACTCCACTACCAATACCCAAAACTGGCGTTCTAACTTAAACTACTTTCTGTATTTTATGTTGTACAAACCCCACAGTATAATTTTAGCATCAACCTATCTTTAATGTCATTATGTAATTCGTGCATTACTGCTAGCCAACATGAATAATATATAGTACTATATATGCTTGACTGTACATAAAGCATACTCTTACATATTTACCCTACCCTCCCAGACAATACGCTTACAAGCAAGAACCCTAATAAACACTTCAACAGTAATAAATATCATATTTAAAAGCTTAAATAAATATGATAACACTTCATTCCTGAAATATCTAGTACTGTTCAAATTCACTCCATGTCCTCATAAACCTTTTAAAATTTATTTCTTCAAATTAGGATTGAAACAGTCTTATAAATCACAATTGGCTGATATGACTCTTGAATCTCTATCCCTCTGTCTTTACAATTTATTTATTGAATTATTATCAATCACTTGTTCTTCAATTTCACAATCTGGATTTTACCAATTGACTGTGTTTTACTGTAACATACACTGTTGTTCCTTAAATTTCTTGCAATTTACTAGCTATGTCTACTTTC
>NW_022165471.1:0-1664 GCF_008728515.1 Papio anubis
ATGAGTAGTCTCCACTGTGTGTATGTACTACATTCTCTCTATCCATTCATCCACTGAGGGGCAGGTAGGTTGACTCCACATCTTGGCTACTGTGAACTGTGCTGGAACAGTCATGGGAGTGCAGATAGAACTTCGATACACTGAAGTCCTTTCCTTTGGATGTAAACCCAGTAGTGAATTTGTGAATACTATGAAAATTCTCTTTTTAGTCTTTTGTTTGGTTTTTGTTTTGTTTTTGTTTTTGAGGCACAGCTTTCCTCTGTAGCCCAGGCTGGAGTGCAAATGACACAATCTAGGCTCATTGCAACCTCCCGGGAGGCAGTGGCCTCCTGGATTCAAATGATTCTTCTGCCTCAGCCTCCCTGGGAGCTGGGATTACAGGTGCACGCCACAACGCCTAGCTACCTTTCCTATTTTTTAGTACAGACAGGGTTTCCCCATGTTGGCCAGGCTGCTCTCAAGCTCCTGACCTCAAGGGAGGTGCCCCCCTCGCTCTCCCAAAGTGCTGGGATTACAAGCATGAGCCACCATGCCCAGTCTCTTTTCAGTTTCTTTATGAACTTCCATACTTTTCTGCATAATGACTGTACTAATTTACCTTCCTACAAACAGGGTACCAGGATTCTCCTTTCTCTACCATCTTGCCAGCATTTGTTTCCCTGTCTTGCAGATAAAAGCCATTTTAATGGGGTGAGATGAAAATTCATTGTGATTTTATTTTTATTATTTTGTTTAAAAAACAAACACCATTTTATTTGATTATTAGTAAAATATTTTCCCCATATTTTGGTTAACAATTTTATATCATTGTGATTTTAATTTGTATTTCTCTGATAATGAGTGATACTAAACAGTGTTTCATACACAGGATGGCCATTTATATGTTTTGTTTGTGGAGAAATGTCTGTTCATGTCTTTTGCTCATTTTTTAGTTAAATTAATTGCTTTATTGCGTTACGTGAGCTTCTTATATTTCTAGTTATAAATCCCGACTCAGACGCATAGTTTGCAAATATTTTCTCCCATTCTGTGGGTTGTCTCTTCACTTTGTTGGTTGCTTGTTTTGCAGTGCAGAAGCTGCTTAGTTTGATGGAATCCCTGTGGTCTGTTTTTTGCTTTGATTCCCTGTGTTTTTGAGGTTTTAAACAAAATGTCTTTTCTCAGACAAATGTCCTGAAGCATTTCCCCAGTATTTTCTTCTACGTGTTACATAGGTTCAAGATTAAATAATCCATTTGGATTTGACTTTTGTGAATGGTGAGAGGTAGAGGTGCAGTTTCGTTCCCTCCATGCAGATAACCCGTTTTCCCCGCATCGTTTATTAAAAAGACTGTCCTTTCCTGATTGTAGGTTCTTGACACCTTTGTCAAAATGCATTGGATTGGCTGGGCATGGTGGCTCACACCTGCAGTCCCAGCACTTTCAGAGGCCAAGGTGGGTGGATCACCTGAGACCAGGAGTTTTAGGCCCGCCTGGCCAACATAGTAAAACCCTGTCTCCACTAAAAGTACAAAAATTAGCAGAGCATGGTGGTCAGCTCCTGTAATACCACTACTCGAGAGTCTGAGGCAAGAGAATTGCTTGAATTCAGGAGACAGAGGTTGCTGTGAGCCGAGATTGCACCTCTACACTCCAGCCTGGGTGACAGAGCAAGATTCCATCTC